>NW_005841871.1:2497136-2499127 GCF_000455745.1 Alligator sinensis
GCATTAAAAGTCCTTGGAGGCAACTCGGTACAGCAGCAGGGGTGCAGTCAGGTGGTCCCTTCTGAATCGCTTCTGGCCAGTGGTCTGGTGGGATCCATGTACTGGCACTGTTCCATGACGTGTTCTACATAGATGTCCCTCAACCACTGGACGGTGTCAGACACCATGAGGCACCACATCAGCTTGGTGTAGCAGCAGGATAAACAGAGGTATGCAAGACACTCTTGCTGCTGGGGTCCTATGCTCCGAGTGCCCCACCGATCAATGCCTCAACCATCAGATGATATTCCCAACTCCTCAAGGTATCTGTCAGAGGCTGGTAATTCTCTTGCTTCTCTTTTTGTGCCTTGATAAAAGTTTGCTGCTAGTTCTCGAATGGGATGGTGACATCTACCACCACAATGCACTTGTTGTTGTGACTGAGGAGAACAATGTCCAATCACAGCTGGCTTCACAGCCTGGGACAGTGGAGTTGATGGACATGGACCCCACTGAGGCTGGGATGGCCTGGGCCAGTCCTGGATGATGTTGTAATGCACCTCCTACACTCTGGTGTGCAGCTTGTAGGCACATGATGCATGGAGGAGGCTCTGTCTCATAGTCACAGTGTCGACACTTCTGTCATGGTTCTCATACCAGATGGTGCCATTGACGGGCAGTATGCAGTTGAGGCAGACATGACAGATGAAGTGCGAGTCCATGAGCTGCATGAAGTTCCCATTGAGCATAAAGTGGTTGCTTGCATCTCATTTGAGGTGAGTTCAAAGACCTTGCCCTGGTCAGGTTTCACCCTGAGATCACCAGTGGACTTTGTTCAGATGGTATCCTTCAGGAACTTCTCCAGGAGGGTTCTCATACAAGGGGGTCATGGTGATGCGACTGGCACTGGAGGCCAGGAGCAGCGAGACTCCCAGCCCCTGGCGCTCCTCAGTCTAAGTCCAGTTGCAGCCAGTGCACTTCCCAAGGTGGTGTGTGGCATTGCAGGCTCAGCTCCACAACAAGACAAAGTCAAACTCTCCTTATAGTGAGGTACTCGGAAAGCTGGCCAGGTCACATCCGGTGGACACCCTTGTGATCTTCTTGCAGGTGGTCTCCTTCAGGGTGCAACCAGCGATGATGCTCACCGTCTTCTCCAAGCAGGTCAGGAGGCAGAAGGCATGGGTGATCACCATGATGTCACAGAGGTCACCCATGCAGGTCATGCTGGCACCTCCCTGCTGGTAGGGGACATACAGGATTTTATTGCTGGCCTACAGCAGCAGGTGCAGCCACTTCTTTAGCTACATTTTATCTTAGCCAAAAAGGCTGAGATGCTGATAGGAACCTACTAGGCCTGTGCAAAGTGGCTAGTATTCGCTTCGGGTTCAGATTCGACCAACTTGGGGGGACAGTGATTCGATTTGGTGATTTGAATCGCTGTCCTGAATCAATTCGGCTGAATCTCCGAATCAAACAGGCCCCATCCTCCGCCCGCTCTCCCAGCCCCGTCAATGGCTGCCCCGCCCAGCCCCAGCATCCCAGCTCTAAAATAAAAAGCAGCACTCACTGGCTGCTGCCAGGCAGGGGGGCGATCCCCGCTACCCTCCCCCACTCCATGCTGCATGGGGCACTCTGCCATGAGCTCCCATCCTCTGCCTGCTCTCCCAGCACCACCCCCCATGCCTGCCCCACCTGGCCCCAGCTCCTGGTTCTTAAAAAAAAAAAAAAAAAGCCCTGCACTCACCGCACTGCATGGGGGGGGCTCTGTCACAAGCCCCAAGAAGCTCCAATTGCCACTGCTGCATCCGGTGAGTGCAGGGCTTTTTTTTTTTTGTTTTTTTTTTTTTTTCTTTTTTTTTTTTTTTTTTTTTAAGAACCAGGAGCTGGGGCCAGGTGGGGCTGGCATGGGAGAGGCTGGGAGAGCAGGCGGGGGATGTTTGCATAGATTCATAGATTCATAGATGTTAGGGTCGGAAGGGACCTCAATAGATCATTGAGTCCGACCCCCTGCA
>NW_005841871.1:2500064-2500313 GCF_000455745.1 Alligator sinensis
GACATTCACCCCTCCTCCTGTGTCCAGGCGTTTCGTAACCTGGTCATAAAAAGAAACTAGATTGGTCAGGCACGATCTGCCTGCCACGAACCCGTGCTGGTTTCCCCTCAGCATAATTTGTCCTGCCGGGCTCTCACAAATGTGAGCCTTGATAATTTTTTCACAGACTTTACCAAGGATGGAGGTGAGACTGACTGGCCTATAGTTGCCCGGGTCCTCCTTCTTCCCCTTTTTGAAAATGGGGACCAC
>NW_005841871.1:2500339-2507274 GCF_000455745.1 Alligator sinensis
CACGAGCTTTCAAATATTCCTGCTAGTGGCTCTGCAATGATGTCGGCCTGTGCCTTCAGCACCCTCGGATGGAGCTCATCCGGGCCTGCCGACTTAAAGGCATCCAGTTCTTCCAAATGACTCTGCACCATCTCAGGGTCTACGCATGGTAGTCTGGCGCCTTGCTGCTGCCTCTCTACAACCCCAGTGAGAGACTTGTTGTGCCCCTCACTTAGGAACACTGAGGCAAAGAACTCGTTGAGGAGTTCAGCCTTGTCCCCTCTGTCCGTCACCAATTGTTTCTGCCCATTTAGCAGGGGTCCTATTCCTCCCTGGGCCTTCCTTTTACTCCCAATATATCTAAAAAACAATTTCTTGTTGTCTTTTACTTGGGTTGCCATCCTCAGCTCCATGGCAGCTTTGGCCCGTCTAACTGCCTCCCTACAAGCACGAGCAGAGGAGGTATATTCATCCTTGGTGATCCAAGGATTTCCATGTGCTCAGGATGAGCAAAGTCTGACAGTAGGGAGAGGAGGAAGGGACTGCAGAGGGAAGAAGTTGGGTGGGCAAAGAGCAAGAGGGTCACCTGATCCCCACCCTCCCCTGATTGTTTTCCCTGCTGGAGCAGTGGGAAGGGGACAAATTCAAGGCAAAGCTCCCATAATTAGATTCTTCACCTGGAAAATTGTAACAAATGTATACATTTTCCATATATCAAATCTAATTATTAGAGGTCATATTATATGAGGGGTCATCTTATATTCAAGTGAATACAGTAGTATAGCTAAATCAACACATTTGCTCCAGTAAATCTCCCCATGTGGACACTCTTATTCTTAAAATGAACGATATTTGAATCAGTTACATAAAGGAGACAACTTAGACCTTAGGCAGATTGGGCTGTCCGCTATTCAGAAAAAATTGCTGATAAAGAGTCTGTGAACGCGTCAGTTATGGCAAAGAACATGTTTTCCCTCTCATTCTTGTTCATACATATTATAAGCTTTTACTGCGTCTATACATATTCTATGGGGATGCAACGTTAGTTGTGGCCTCCAGCTTCTTGCACAGGCATCACATAAAAGTTGAGAAAAAACACAAAACAAGTTTCAGATTCTTGCAAAAATCCAGGAACACAATATTTGGTTTACAAATAAAATGCAAGTAGATTTAGAAATGTAATCACAAAAGGATTCAAGCCTCAAGATTTTTATACCAATTTTACTTTATTGGCACATATGCCATTAAGTATTTTGCCTTGAAGAAGTTAAATGTTAGGAATGCTAAACAAAATGATTTAAATAAGGTAATATCATATATGAAGTAAAACTTTCAGTTAAAACAGCACCATTTGGCTAATTGCCAATAGAATAGCTCATTTGAAAAGACAGATTGTTGCTTATTCTTTAGTTGTCACTCATTTTACCTCACTTCAGTTACTTTTGCCTGACGCCTTGCACAGAGTTAGTCAATCATACTGACAGCTGCCTGATGATCTCTGATAAAACGCACAAACAAAACAGAAATTCAAGTGACTCATCCATCAGTCCAGACCTAGGATATCAACTCTAGGGAAGAAATTCCACAAGTAGTGTATTTAACTGACACACGTTAGTTATGGGAAGTCTCCGAAAACCCTGGGAATGGCTATGTTAAATTACTGGGATTGCTGAATTTAAAATTATTTTGAGATCTGGTATTTTTTCAGCTTCCTTCTGTTAAAAAGCTTCTTAAAAGTTGAAGTATTGGAAAGAAGTTTTTAGAAAGACAAGAACATTCTCTCAGATTGAGTGGTGTTCTCTGCGCCTGTCTCATAGCCCGTGGGACTCGATGGATCAGGCCTTTACATGTCTTCTGATTAGGTACAGGTCTGAGCATATCAGCACATTTAACCCCGGTTATTCAAAAGCTACTAGAAGGCAATAACCTATCATTATTAGATTTCTAAGGTCTCCAGACCCCTTAATATGTTTAACTGGACCATGTATTTTTATAAAGTATTTAGCATTCTGTGAGTGAATCAGCACTATGAAAAAGGATGTGGTTATAAAAATAATTACAAAAGGTCATGGCAAACCAACCATCAAGTGCTCTCTGCCATCCTTTCTCTCCCTCTCCCTTTTACATGCACATACAAAGCAATAACCTTCATGCATCTTAAACAAAGCTGCAGCTGGCTTATCCATGTGTGAAAATGAACTTCAAACTTCTACTGACAATGAAGGCAAGAATCAAATGGTTTTGCCCAAATTAGCTCTTGAGCAGGGTTTTATATATCTTAATGAAGTGAAAGCTAACGTGGAGGCTGAAGTCAGGAAGCCATTCTCTAGCCATGATTACATTCGTCCTTGCTTTGATTAGTTTTGGCAATCGCAATCATTTACATGAATTGTAAATATCTTCCAAAGGAGAAATCACATCTTGTGGGGGCAGGGAAAATAAATGCATGGCCTATTCATATAAGGACTTTAATGTGCACACAAATAAATAGCAGGTAATTTTATTCTCTGCCCGAGAACCTGTACATTTTATTTCCTCATTGACAAAGCAACTCTGGTAGATCAGTCTGATTGAAATGCCAGCATCTCAAAGGCCAAGGCATAGATTACCAGGAAAAAAGTTATGGACCTAAGTGAAAAGAAGAAAACTTTTCTTCTGACCAAGTAAACTCATGGGTACATTCATTCTAGCAATAATTATAAACTACATCAAACACACCGATAAACAAACATTTAAATTTTGCCTCAGTTTTGTCAGCACAGGCTAATCTCAGAGGATTCTAATTTCTTAACCAGCATCCCTGCCATTCACCGTTGTCATGGAGTGAAAATGTGCATACAGAAGATGGAGCAAGCTGCCTGTTTACAAGCAGCTGTGAATTCCAATGCAATTTTGTCCTTACGTGGACTTATTTGGTAGAAGGGGGCCATATGGCCAGTCCTGGAATGTAAAGTCTTTCATTTGTGCACAAATCTAACACAAGATGGATCCTGGAAACTGAAGTATTTCCCTAAAATATTCAACATCAATAGAAAAGTCCTCACCTGGAAGGAAGAGAATAGCATAGCCTTCATGGCTCAGATCCACAAAACAGGGGACATAGGCAAGGCAATGGTGAGAGCTCCCACACCTAAAAGTTAGGCACCCAGCTCCAGATGTGAAATTCACAAACCCAAATAAGGTGCCTATGACCCCTACACTATAAATGGGGAAAGTCAGGCACCGAGGATTGGGATTCAAACTCTCAACTGCCTGGAAGGAGAAAGCATAGGTGAGGGCCTGAGTCAGGAAAGAGGGGGCATATAAACAAGCAAGTAAACAGTGACAAAGAGAAGAACTTTCTGTCATCCTGCATATGTCATGGACTTAGGTTTGACTTAGGAGCCTACCTGCAATCCCAAGTCAGAAGACTACGTGAGACTAGAATTCATAGCCTGAAAGCTGCCCTAGACTTAGGCACTTAAATCACCCCTTTTGAGGAGGCAGAAACTGAAGCAGCAGAGGTCAAAGCAGTCGCACAGCAGAGGAAGTATGTGTCTCAATAAGGCTTCAAACCATCAAGAGGCACCATGGACATGATTTTTGTGGCCTGGCAGATCCAGAAAAAATACCAAGAACAACACCAGGAACTATATATGGCCTTCATCAATTTGACCAAAGCCTTGAACTCTGTTAATGGAAGATCTTATCAATTTGGCTGCCCAGGAAAATTTATCACCATCATAAAATTCCTTCATGACCAGATGACTGCCTCCATCCTATGCAGTGGCTCCGCTACAGAACCCTTTACCATTCAGACTGGCATCAAGCAGGGCTGCATGATCGCACCAAGACTGCTATCCATCTTTCTTGCAATCATCAAAATGCTCATCCATGACCTTTTGAGGGGGTTGCAGTTGACATTGTGGGGCCACTGCCAAAAAGTAGGGCAGGACATCAGTATATTCTGGTCATAACGAACTATGCAACCAGGTACCTGGAGGCAGTACCAATGCTGACTGTGTCTGCCCCAAAAGTAGCAGAGGAGCTACTTAAAGTCTTCTCCCAAGTAGGACTTCCCAAAAAATTACTGACTGAGCAGAGGGGTGAATTTTATGTCACATGTGTTCAAGGGGGTGAGTGAAACCCTGGAAATTAAGCACATAAAGACCTCAGTGTACCACCCACAAACTGACAGGTTTCTGAAATGGTTTAATCAGACGCTAAAGCAAATTGTAAGAAAATCTGTAGTGGAGAACCCGCAGAAGTGGGATCTGATGTTGCCAGCCCTGCTGTATGCTGTGAGGGAAGTTCCCCAGGCATTGAGGGGGTTTCCCCGCTTTGAGCTCTAGATTTGATTAAGTAAGTGTGGTAAGAATAACAAAGCAAGGACAGGAACCTGCTATAATATGTAATCCAGTTGAAGGAATGACTGGAGGCGGTATGAAAAAAGGCTTTGTAGAATCTTCAAATAGCCTAAGGATGGCAAATAACCAATTATAATCGGGGTGCCCGAGAGAGGAAATTTGAAGTAGGAGACCTGGTGTTAGTACTTCTGCTAGATCAGGAGACAAAGTTCCTTGCCCAGTGGCAGAGGCCCTATGAGATTATACATCAGGCAGGGCCTGTGGATTATGAGGCACACCAACCAAACAGGCAGAAGCTGAAACAAGTGTACCACATCAATATGCTGAAACTATGGCAAGTGCAAGAGGCTCTATGGATGGCACTCTACCAAGAAGAACCTGAAATGGGACCCTCCCCAGGAGACAAAAAAGGTGGGAAGATGTTGAGCTAGCTCTCCGATTGTCAGAAGGGCAATGATGACAAATGGCAAAACTAGTTGAAGAATACACAGACGTATTCTGAGAGATGCCAGGGGAGGCCCAAGGCATGATACACTGGATAGAAACACCTCCTGGCAAAGTGATCAGAGAGAACTGGAGGAGTATCCCTCAAAGACTACAGGGCAAGAAAAAAGCAGAAATTGAAATGATGCTAAAAAGGAGCATAATACAAGAATCCCACAGTAAGTGGTGAAGCCAGATTGTGGTAGTGTGAAAACCTGATGGGAAGATCCACCTAACCAAGCGTTGATTTCCAAAAAGTGAATGCAGTGGCTAAATTTGATGCATGTCCAATGCCAAAAGTGGATGAGATGATAGAAAACATTAGGCAAGCCTGCGATATATCAATCCTGGATCTAACTAAGAGCTATTGGCAGATCCTATTAGCACTGGAAGACCAGAAGAAGACAGCATTTGCCACCCCGTGCAGCCTATTTGAATTTTGACAAATGCCGTTTGGACTACATGGTGCTGCAGCCACGTTTCAATGTTTAATGGACAGAGTACTAGCATCCCATTGCAGCTATGCAGCAGCCTACATTGATGACATCATTGTATACACCTCGGACTTGGAAAGACATCTAATAGCCCTTCAAGCTGTACTTCAAGACCTAAGAAGGGCAGGGCTGACAGCTAACCCGGAGAAGTGCACAATTTGGAAAGAAGAAACACACTATCTTGGTTTCCAAGTTGAGAGCAGCCAGGTGTGTCATTAATGAACAAAGCAGAAGCTCTGCAAACACACCAAGCACCCAAGACAAAGAAGCAGGTGAAGGCCTTTTTAGGATTGGCAAACTACTCTAGAAAGTTTGTGCCTGACTTTGCAGAACGTGTAGTGCCCTTGACAAAACTAACACAAGCTGGGGCCTCAACCAAGGTGATTTGGCCATCTGAAGTGGAAAGAGAGTCCCAGGAAGTCAAAGAAACACTCTGTCAATCACCTCTGCTGTATATGCCAGATTTTAATAAACCCTTCATGGTTCAGACTGATGCGTCAAAAGTAGCCATTGGCGCTGTGTTAGTTCAATGGGATGGAATTGAGGAGCACCCCCGGGCCTATATAAGTAGAAAGTTGCACCCCCATGAGAAAAACTATGCCACAGTAGAGAAGGAGTGTTTGGCAATTAAATGGGCAGTAGAAACACTCAGGGTACTATTTGGAGTGTGAGTTCACTTGAATCACTGATAATGCCCTGTTGCAATGACTGCAGAGCATGAAGACAGACAACGCAAGGCTAATGAGGTGGGCCTTCAGTCTTCAGCTGTATTGTTTCATGGCAGAAAACCATCTGTGGACCCTGGGGCAGCATCCCCTTTATAACCATAAGGGACATGGCAGGTGAGTGAATGGGAGACTGTTCCCAGAGGGAACAAAGAAAAGGGGGATTTGGGGAGCCTGCAGGGGCTTGCGACCAACTTGGGGATGGCACCTTGTTCCGTGTACGTTTACCAAACCAACTTGTATACTCCCAGCTCAGCCAAGGACAAAGGACATGCCGGGGCCAGAGGAAATGCTTCAAAGATACCCTCAAGGCAAATATTAAGAAATGTGGCATTTTTGTCATCACAAATTGAGAAAAACTAGCCTGGGACAGGGCGACATGGCAACACCTTGTGAGAGAGGGTATATTTTACTTTGAGGAAAACTTTCTCATCCCAGAGCCATAAAAAATGACAAAAATGAAAGGGAAGGAAACAAGACCAAGAAATCCATGATCCAACCCTCCCTTTAATCACCACTTGTGACATCTGCCAGAGGGTCTATGGCTCTAGGACTGTCCTTAACCACCAACAGACTCATCTACAACCCTCTACTGGACCCATGGGAGTGTTCATCCTCAACCATGAGGGATCACCAACAACAACGATAAAACTTGGTTTTAGGCCCTCCTTGGAAGTTAGTAAAGCTTCTGATGCAGTTCCACATGATATTTTCATAGGTAAACTGGAAAAAAGTAGGCTAGAATAAATTAATGTTCAGTAGATATATAATTGGCAGGGCAGACCCCAGCCCCAGCCCGCAGCTGTAGCCCACCCTGCCCTGCTCCACACACATCCAGGAGCACATGCCCTGCGCCCCCCACCCCCGTGCCCTCCCATTCGAGCAGCAGGAGCTGTCCCCTGTCCCCC
>NW_005841871.1:2507531-2521223 GCF_000455745.1 Alligator sinensis
AGGAATGTGGGGAAAGAGGCAATGCAATAGTTCAGGAATCAGCAACCTTTGGCCCACAAAGCAGTATTACCTAGGCTACCAAGCAGGACCCACTACCTGCTCCCCCAGGGCTCCCCCAGTGAAGAGTCCTGCAGCCTCTCCTGATTCCACCCTCCCCTAATGTCAAGAGGAGAGAGGTGCACAGGGGGAAGGGATGATGGAGTACATACTGCCAGCCGCTCCTGCAGTAAGGAGTGCGGGGTGGGAGCAGGTGGCGGCAGCTACACATGCAAGCAGCTGGTGGTGGGGAGCTGCAACATCTGTCCAGGCAGGGTGCAAGGGCTGTGGACCAGCTGCCTGGGGGCCCAGGGTAGGCTGCCTGCCTGTGCACAGCCTGGACAGCAACACTGCACAAAACATGAGGGCCCAGTGGCTCCTGGGGAAGTTGAGGGGCTTGCCCGGACTGACATGGTGTGCACACATGTGCAACTGAGCTTGAGTGCTCTGGGCGCATGACAGTTTGCACACACTGTGTGAATGTGTCTCCATGTATGTGCTCATGCACCATCTGGCCAGTCTTAGGACAAGGGCCTTAGACTGTATTAATTCAGCCCCCTGTCAGTGAAAGGTTGCTGAATCGTGCAACAGTTCAGCACACAGAGCTGGCACTATCTGCAGTGAGTAAGTTTGCCACCAACCCAGCATCAGCAGGAGTAGTTGGGAAATGACCAGTATGGCGGCAGGTGTAGTTAATATGGAAGGATCAGCCCAAGACCTATGACAGAAAGTGGGACACCTTTATGCATGATAACCAGGACAAGGCTGAAAGCTTCTTGAGAAGAAATCAGACAACCATATAAAACCAAAAGAACCTAAGTGCCAGTAAATCGCCTGACAAAGTCCCCATTAACCAGTATTACTGTTTCTAGTAAACCATAGTTATTAAATACATCTGGTTTTACTCAGTTCCCTAGGCAATTTCTTGACTGAAATTACCCTTACTAAGTGGGACAGGCAACACTCCCTTTCCATTTTAAACAAACATAATACTGTGGTTAACTACCTAGGAATACACATTGCTCTGTTTTTCCATTTTCTCATAAGCCAGAGAAGGCATAACTGGATCACTGGCAACTCCATTTTCTGAATATACAATGTATGAAGCATCTTGGATCCCAGCTCCACAGCAAAAAGAAGGTACAATTGTGGTGTGTGCTTGATGAACCATAGCAATGAAAATGCACCGGCATGGACTTTTAGTGAACAGAACATATAGCCAGGGTCCCTGGACAGTTTTACTTTGATTGCTAAAAAATGCTAAAGTCCATGCTACCACACAAGTTCACTGCTGTGAGCTATTCTAGCAAGATCAGTGGTTCTCAACCAGGGTTTGAATTACACTCCAACTCTTGGGGGCATCTACAGCAGTGGCAGGCAGAAGGAGCCACCTCTGCCGCTGCTGGCTGAGCTGCTTAGTCTCTTCTGGGAGGGCTCTTGTCTCTCATGATGGGGCTCAGCCCTCCTGAGCCCCCCTGTAATTCGAACCCTGTTCTCAACCTTTTTGGGGCTCAATGCACCAGCACTCCTCCATAACTTTTGTGAACTGAGTGGCTCCTATTCAAAAATTAATTTATATATTATACTGTTTACCTCTTTGCAGAGTGACCAGGCAGTGGGGGTAATGAATTGTCCAGGCAGGGACAAGCCTGAGTCTGTGCTTACCTTCTTATTTCCTTACACATCATGGCACCTTCAAAGGATTTTTTGGCACCCCAAGGTGCCATGGCATCCTGGCTGAAAATCCGTGAGCTAGATCAAGTCAGCAAAGGTCTTCTGGCATGGGCAACACAGATGGATGAATTAGCAAAGGAACTGGATACCAAAGAAAGCTTATATTCAAACTTTATTATCATCAGAGCATGGCTGTAAATAAGTAAAGTACACACAGTACAAATATCAATTAAGGTATTGATTTTACACCATTTTAGATGATCTCCTTCTGGTAAATTCTTTGAAGGTATGGAATTAAGTTAATCCTGATGAAAAGCCATAAAATATTTATAGATATATTGTTCAAAACTACAAAGGAATGGGGAGTGGGGGGGGAGTCAGCCCAACCAAAAGATGGCTTTTACAAAGCCCAAAAAAAGATTCACCTTAACCTTTCAAATGAAACTTTTTCAGACATGTTCTCCAAATATGCACATACCAGCTAAAATTAGTCTTACAAATGACGCATCTAAGTAGCTGCCTAGTGCCACGTATTATTTTAAAAAAGAAACAATTGAAGCAGTCGTATATCAGACAAAGAGAATCCTGTGACGTGATCAACTCTAGGCTAAGCCACACCAGAGCTCAGCAGCTCCCCCACTGCCGAGCAAAAGTACACACATACACAAACATTAAAACCAAGGGATTTTTAGAAATTATAATTTAAAAATACAATATAGCAACATCTCCATACCAAGTCTCCCCAGCAGCTGGATTTTGAAACCTCTAGTTAAGGATTTATCATGTCATTTACTAAAAGATTTAACTTCCAGATAGTCAAAATGCTTCTTCCTATAACAGGATTTGCAGGCAATGGATGTCAGCTTCTAAGAAAATTGTACCCTTTTAATCAAACTAGGTAAAGCTTTCAATGTTAACCCCATTAAGTAAAAAATCCTGTCACAGCCCTCTCATGGGATCAAGCCAAATAAAAACTGACTTTCTACCCTTTATAACAGAACCATCTTTGAAGATCATGAAGGAAAACTTCTTTCTATATTACTCTGCCTCTTATTTAACTTGGGAGCTCCACAGATAAAAGGCCACATCTTCTCAGAGTTGCTGAGTGCCTGAATTCCAGCTAAAGTCAATAAAAACTCAGAATTCAGCATTACTAAA
This sequence comes from Alligator sinensis, assembly GCF_000455745.1. NCBI lineage: Eukaryota > Metazoa > Chordata > Crocodylia > Alligatoridae > Alligator > Alligator sinensis. The sequence continues at coordinate 2,510,400 of NW_005841871.1, forward strand.
AACTAGGCCTTTAAATGACTAGTTATGCCCCAACCAGTTCAACAAGGACAAGTGGTAAGTCCTGCACTTAAGACGGAACAATCCCATGCACCGGTACTGGCTGGGGGCTGGCTGGCTGGGCAGCAGCTCTGCAGGAAAGGACCTGAGGGTTACAGTGGATAATAAGATGAATATGAGCCAGCAGTGTGCCCTTGTTGCCAAGAAGGCTAATGGCATACTGGGCTACATTAGTAGGAGCATTGCCAGCAGACTGAGGGAATGATTCTTCCGCTCTATTCGGCACTAGTAAAGACACATCTGGAGTGCTGTGTTCGGTTTTCAGCCCCCCCATGACAGAAAGCATGTGGACAAATTGGAGTGACGTCAGTGGATAGAAATGAAAATGGTTTGGGGGCTGGGGCACATGACTTCTGGGGAGAGGCTGAGGGACATGGGCTTATTTAGTCTGAAGAAGAGAAGACTGAGAGAGGATTTAATAGCAGCCTTCAACTACCTGATAGGGGTCCAAAGAAGATGGAGCTGGACTGCTCTCAGTGGTGGCAGATGACAGAACAAGGAGGACTGCTGGTTTCAAGTAGCAGCAAGAGAAGTTTAGGTTAGATATTAGGAAAAAATTGCTCACTAGGAGAGTAGTAAAGCACTGGAGCAGACTATCCAGAGAGGTAGCAGGCTCTCCATATCTGGCCAGACAAAGCCTTGGCTGGTATGATATTATTGGGGATGGTTCTGCTTTGAGCAGGGGGTTGGACTACGTGACCTCCTGAGGTCATTTCTAACCCTAATTTTCTGTGATTCTATTATTCTATGACCTATATTACATTTACTGCAGTTAACTTTTTTTCAGTCTTGCAATAAATTAAAACTGTACCACACATTTGACCAATTTATCTCATAATAAAAATAACAAAGTAGCAACAAAGCTGTTCCATACTCAATGGGGGCAGAGCATGGTGGTGCTGCCCATAGCCAGGAGGTTCGGGGAAATCTGGAAACCTCACTCGACACAGGAGCACCTGCACAATGAAGCAAGAGTGGGTGCTATGTGGCATGGCAAGAGAAAGGCTGTGCGGTACAATGTACTGAGGGGCAACGTGTGAGGGTAGAGGGAACCCACATAGCACAATGTGATGTGCAGCCTTTGTGGCATGTGGTTGGGGGCCTGCAGCCCCTGACCACTCAGAAAATGGACATCCCTTCAGTAATCCAAGCTCTAAACTGCAATAGGTTTTGCACTGCCCCAAACAGACAGGGTAAGGATATAGTACTTGGCAAAAAACCCTCATTATTTGGGACCTGGTGACCATCAATAAACTCACTAGGGGGGACCAGAAGGGTTTGGGGGAGACCTTGTTTCCCCTAGCGCCCCCCGGGATAACAAGGAATAACGGCCACAAGTTGGTGGAGAGTAGGTTTAGATTAGACATCCACAAGACCTACTTCACAGTTAGGGCGGCTAGGATCTGGAACCAACTTCCAAGGGAAGTGGTGCTGGCTCCTACCCTGGGGGTCTTTAAGAAGAGGCTTGATGCCTACCTGGCTGGGGTCACTTGAGCCCAGTTTCCCTCCTGCCCAGGCAGGGGGTCGGACTTGAAGATCTACAAGGTCCCTTCAGACCCTACTTCTATGATTCTATGATAAGGTAGGAAAAAAGAGCCTCAAACTTCAGGCATGTCTAAAATAGCATTAACATCCACTGAAAGCCACTACTCTAGGACACACACTTCTGAACTTCTTTGCACATTCTTTACTTCTCTGTTAGGTTGAAACTGCCTGTATCTTTTTAAGTTGCGTAAGAGTTGTAGCCATGATGGTCTAGAAATTATGCAAGAGGAAAGGATTTCTTAGGATGAGATCTTTTATTGGCACAACTATGTAGTTGGGATCCACTCAGACAAGCTTTTAAATACAAATGACCTGGTGAAGAATGCCTTACATTTGAAAGCTCATCTAACTCTGTCCCAAAAACACAGTCCAATAAAAAATTTCACCCTAAGAAACCCTTGCCTCTTGTGTCTGTTTAACAAATATATTACTAAACCAGTTCTGGGGGGTAAAAAAAAGCACACATGCCAAATTTTCCCAATTCTAGGTAATATACGGTGCATCTACATATCACCCTACGGCGATGTAGTGATTACATGGGTCTACATGCGATTGGCAGCTAGACTGCCATAGTGGTGCACTTCCCCAGTACAGTGCGCCACTACGGTGACATAGCGGTGAAATCTAACCATGCGCTGCATGCATGGCGCGGTAACCACCCATACTATGCCATGCTTTAGTACTTCCAAAAGGGCACACCAAAAGGAAGTACTAAAGCAAGGTGCTCTAGCAGTGTCGCTGTCCCGCGATGTGTAGACATGCCCATAATGTAATGATTTGATTCACAGTATAATGTCTTGCTTTGATGTTCACTTGCTACCCTTAGGGTAGTAACTCCCCTTAGGACTACCTATCAAATTATTTTAAAGACAGAGCTCCAGTTGCCTGACTCAAGTCAGGAGACGTATGATCAAAATAAATCAGCCACACTCTGCAAATCCAAACCTTTCCATTGTTTCAGTGGAGATGTACAGATTTATACCAATGCAAAAGAGATCAGAATTTGGCCAAAACTTTACTGAAGCAATTGACTTCTTTGAGAAATATTCAAGCACTTTGGACCCTGCTCACAAATGCTGGAGAGTGACACAAAGGAACTCTATAATCTCATCAGTATGATACTATTCATGTCACTCAGAAACCAGCCCACTGCTCATTAAAAACTATGATTCATCTGTTTCGGTGGAGGGTTAAATTAAGCCAGGTTACATTTATCATCACAGTTCTGACATTCAGAAATGTCCTAGATGCCTACATTTCCCCATGACTGACTACACTGTGTTTGAGAAATGGATTCAAAATAATGTCCTCATTACCTTGTAACAATATATATTTTGCCGCTTGCAGACCTTAAAAAAAATACCATGCTTTACCAGAAGGAGCAGCATGTTATTTCAACTCAGCTCTGCAGCATCTGTATAGATCAGGTGCTTCAGTGGGGCTTTTTGGTGCTTGTAGCTAAAACTGATTCAATCAACTATTAGATAAAAGCACCAAAAAAGCCCCACTAAAGCACCCAATCTATACAGACGTCAGGTGAGCCAGGTCCAACTAAGGCTTCTTTCTGGGCACATGCTGGGCTCTGCGTGGGTGTGCGCCAAGTTTAAAGTAAAGCACCACTTTTTTTTTTTATTTCTACAAGCAGCCCCTATTTATAAGCTGGAAAATGCCAGCCACTGTTTGACCATAACAAAAACTTTTATAAATCAGGGAATCTCCAAGGACTTTTTCAACATTAATTAATCTTCCTGGCACCCTTTGTTGCCAGGTAAGCATTATTGTTTATTATGTCAGTTTGACAAAGAGCTGAGGTTGAATGGAAGAGAAACAAAGAGGTTAAGACTTAATTTCCAAACATGGATACATAAAGCTCGGCTCCTAAACCCATATAGAAGCCTATATGAAAATGGCTCAATCTTTGAAAGTTCTATGAATCCACAACCCCTAAGGAATTTGAGGAAACTGGGAAAATTCAAGGTATTTCTATTTAGGTACCTACCTAAATATATATTGACTTTAGGCCCCCAAGTACAAAATGACTAGCATAAGTAATTTAAAGTCGCAGAAGGAGCCACAGGCAAGGACTTGACATAAAACATGGAAGAGCTGATTCCTGGTTCCCTGATCTAGCTCCTAGACACAGTGTTTTCCTAGCATGCAAATGTACAGTTCTCTGTAATGTTCAAGCATGCAGCTGAGTTGATGGTTAGGACAGGAAGACAGCTGCAGAAAAAGATTTTCAAACTGCATTAAATATATTGTGAATAGAAAGCTCCGTCTCTCCTTTCCTAATGGTGCTTAACAGGCAGGGTCCTAAAATGAATATAACTTCTCAAAAGCAATTACATCCAATTTCTAACACAATGAATTTCTAGATGGTGCCTCACTCACTGAACTCTTGCAACAAGTAGTATATTTTGATGGAAAAAAGAGCTAAACCCAACACCAGTCAGCCACTGGTCAAGGGGTCTTCTATTCTCTTTTTTAGTCATGAATCGTTTAACACCCAAAGGGATAACTAAGAATTGATGACTTTGCAGTCTCTTTGTATATCATATTGTATGCCAAAAAGATACTTACAGCTCAACAACCCATCCACAGAAAACCTCAAATTCTACTAGCAACCTAAAAAATATCAAGAACAATGGTCAATTCATAAACATTATTAAATTCTTATTCATCTCATACTTCAGGGCATCAACTGATCACCCACAAGGACAAATTAGGAATTCCATGACCTACCCATCTAGCTACAGCCTTGAAACAATAGCCAGGCACACAGTAGGGCATTCAATCTGAAGGCAAAAGGAAGACAGCAGACTGATACTGTAGGCAGGATACATAATGGCTCATTGGCTTGCCCAGCTGTATGGGATGCCCAGGTTTCCCACTAATCACTGGTGCTCTCAGGATGGAAGAAGTCATCACACCTTGTAAATATGGGCTGTCCAATGTGTGACCTGCAAGGGGTTAAGTTTCAGCCCATGGGTTCCCATTACTCTGGCTGTGCTACAGTTGGATTCTCCTGACAGCCCCTTCCTCCTTCTCCAGCTTCTGCTTCCTGTCCCCACCCTGGTGGGCAGGGTGGCATGTCCCACAGGGAGCCCAGAGCTCAGGGATCGGAGAGGAGGGGCACAGGTGAGCCCATGCAATAGCAAGGGAGCCATGGAGAGATGTGCACAGTGGGGGAACCTACAGTATTTGGCTCCAAGCTGCTTAGAAGCTGAATAGCTCTGTTGTAGACCATAGACAGCAGAAATGAAGTTAGCCAAAAGTACTTCAGGGCAAGAAGCAAGGGAATGCTCTCTCTTACCCTCACCATGCACACATATGCAAACACCACAGAGCAGAATCATGCCCTGAATATCTCAAATGCATAGAAAATTAAAACTTAAGACTGAAATTCTGGCTGTTACATATGCTACTATGTGTGCTGCAGTCTCTATAATGTGTTATAATGGGTAACAAGGTTTTAAAAGATGCCATCAAAGGCCAGGCACAAAACAACAGATTGAATGAATTTCTGATGGGCCACAAAATGTCATTATGTCTATGAACTAAATTACTTCTATGTTCCTAAATGATGTGCTATTATTTATTATTGCACAGATATTTAGGGGCCCCACAACACAATAAATAGCATATATTCCTTGTTCAAAAGGACTTGAAACTTCCTTTTTATGTATGATTAAATGAAGAAGCCAGCAGACATATAGAGGCCCACAGACCAAAGTAAAAATTGATGTTGTTAACAGGAGAAGAAAAAGCATAGCACGATTGAACAAAATTAACTGTATCTAGTTTTTAATTGACTTATTTTATATATTTTATATAGTTTGATAAAGTAGAAATGTCATGGCTGACTGGCTTTTTGTAAGCATTAAAAATGGATCTTGAGGGATTTGGATATGGAAAGGGGAGAAAGCTGGCAGTGTCTGGTTTGGGAAGGATATTCCATGCATGGAAAAGGGCCAGTTGAGAAACAGCCAAATAGGACATTGCAAAGAGAGGAATGGAGCGGTGCAGTAAGAGTGAATAAGCATTTTCATGACTTGTTTTAAGGTGGTAACAGCAGGACTGAGTTCTTTGAGATCAGAGGCATAGCGAGACAGCTCTGCACCCGGGATAGCCACAATGTATAAGGTAGCACAGGTTATCTCCATGTCGACTGCAGTGGGGCAATAAGCCGCTGTTGCAGGGGTGGTGATTTTTACACCCACCCACAAAGGAGGCACCAAGGGCTGCTGCCCCTGTCTCCCTCCCTTAGGTATTTACTGTTTGAGATGGGATTGCTTCTTCAGCACCTGATCCACACCCAGTGAAAAGATAACATGACAGTAAGACAGACATGATAATCTTACCACTGAGAGTAATCACTGGTCTTCGATTCACTTTTCTTAACGTGTCCTTCCTTGCCTATGGCAAAAGACTCCTGATTTTAGCTAAACAACTGAAAGTCTAAAGAAATGTGGAACTACCACTTTAGGAAAATTATTCAGATGAAATGCTTGGGTCTATACACAGCATTGTTCATTTGGGATCCCACAACTGTTCTCCTGTCAGAGACAAAATTCCCATTAAATTTAAGTGAGCAGTGCTTTTGAAAAATCATCACACCCCTAATACAATCCAGCATTTTTACTTCTCTATGCACACCTCTGATGAGATAGTGGATTTCATTAAACAGAAACTTTTTAGACAACACTAAGACAGATACCCAATTCACTCTAAGTAATTCTTAATAAGTTTCATCAAGCTCAAGGGAAAAATATGTAGCTTATTTACAAAACCTCCAATATCTGTGTTTATATGATAATTACATAGGAATTAAATCATGTTCTTGAGAGATCTGGGATTCGATTACTGACCAAAAAAAGTCTACATTAAATATTAATAAAATTACAGCCATAAAAAAATCATGCAATTTATGATTACAGAGTATTTTGCTGATGTGAAAGCAAGGTCTTAAAAGCCGGAACAGAGACATAATTGCAGAATTATAAACACAAAACATGATTTCTTCCACTCTTGCAAGAGAGGAATTTGAAGGAACATCTGAGCTAACAAACCAGTCACTTCCTAATACCAGTCAGAAAAGCAAAATATTCCTTCATTAGTTCTGTAATTCTTCCACTGCTCACATTTTTTACTGGTGCCCATAAGAAAGGCACATCACCAGGGGAATATCTGCCACTTCAGCTGTAATTAAACTGAGTTTCTGAGTATGAGCCACGTAAAAATATTTCATGATCTACTTCAGATGGATGATTATTTCCCCATGGAAAAATGAAGGACTTTCAGCAGACAACAATGAAGGAATGGGGATGAGTAAAAAGCACAAAGATCAACTTGTATTGGAACAGATCTATTTGGAGTTTTTCATCTTTCCAAGTGCCCTACTGCAGGGTCCAGGAAAACAGCCCATTTCCAAAACAAGTTATTTTTCTTTCTCTACATATTCTCAGTGTAGTCCTTTTTGACCAAGTACAGACATTACACTTTTACCAGTATAGCTAATTGGAAACTAATCTATACCGGTAACAGACTAGAAGTTCATACACGTAAAGAAGTTTAAAAATGGCAGAACCTGGTCTAAGATTTTCTCCCCTCACCCCGCCACCAAAAGGCAAGTGTGTGTTCTGGTTGCTACCAATCTATATTATGCCACTTATAGAAAACTACATAGCTAGATTGATTCTGCCTTGGGCTTTTTGAATGTCTGTACCTAGCCTTCAAGGTCTCTCCCAAGCACCCAGCGGGCACATCTACATGAGACACTTACTGCACACTGGCCTAATAACACTATGCAGTAGAACATCACAGCATAAACCATGCTAATAGCCTACTGTGCAGTGTTATTAGGCTAATGCACAGTAAGCATCACTAATTAACCATGCACCAGCACTAATGCACAATAACTTTAGGTACTGTGCATTTAGTTAAGTACTTTATTAAGGAAGTAGTAAACTAGATGTGCAGTATCTAAGGCACAGTAATGAATGTGTAGACATACCCAGCCTGTACCAAATTACATATCCTGGTAAAATACTTCTTTTATGCTGAACCATCTGCATTTAAATCTATTGCCTTTTTACACAGAGATTAATAGGGACTAATGAATTTAATATATTTATAGAGTTAAGGTGACTCAGGAGCCTTTGTAGTTGTACTCTTAACAAAAATATTGTTACATTTACTCAAATGTATCCAGTGCCCAGAATATGCCCTCCCATTCAAATTTCAAGTTAAGTAAAAACATCAACCTACAATAATATTACCACAAATACATCAAATCTGGCCACAGACAAGAAGGAAAAGGAGAAAGGCATAGATAACACAGAAGCCAGTTCTTCTCTTGCTTATTTGTGTTCAAATTAGGAATAACCTGATGACAGTAGATACATGGGTGTAGATAAGAGACAAACTGGCTTTTTTGTAAAGCTGAGCCCCTGTGCTTCAGTTCCTCATCTGTAAGATGATCTTGGTGCATTACTATCTCGTAAGGATGTTATGAGAACAAAAAGCATTACGTGACAATACACAAAGAGCGTATGAAGATTCTAAACAATAAGCTTTTTAACTGGGCTTCAGTTTTGGCTGGCATGGTAGCTCAAATAGGCGTTTGCAAAGTGAACAGCACAAGGGGAATAAAACTCATAGTTGGGACTGTTTTGACTAGCAGTGCTTTCACTAATTGCCATAAAAAGGATTTTACTTAATTGTTTAAACAGGATTTTAGGACAAGAAAATCCAGCATTGAGGCAGGTCTTTCAGCACTTCAACATTTCCAGGGGGATTTACAGACATGATCTTTGGTGGTCTAGAACAATCAAATACAATTCCAAGCTTGAATCAAAACATTAGCCTACTTAGGGCTTTTCATCTCCCCTGAGAAACCATGGGCCCTTAAAAGACTTTGGCAGACCTGGCTGGATACTTTGGTACTTAATATGCAACAGCAAGAGCACACAGGCTTGTGAACAGCCATTAAATCACAATCAAGGATGGGGTCTAATCAAGTCTAAAAAGAGCAACATTATGTTTAAGCCAGAAGTTTGTTACCATCCGAACACAAGAAAGTACTGGAAGTATTTAATATGAAGCTCATGAATATCTTCAGAGATAGCTAATACCTACGAACACGAGGATTTGAACATGAATATGAAAGCAGAAACTTGCTTTTTCTTGAAATGCTTGTTACCCCCAGCCACACAAGGGCATGAGATAGGACACAGGAGATGAAAGAGGCAGGCATTAATAAGAAGGATACTTCACAGGCTAAATATTCAAATGACAGAAAGGAGGAAAAGGCTAGTTAAAATGTTCAGCTCAGCAAGGTATAGCTGATTCCACTTGCTGAGAAGTTAGTTCTTCAGTCGTAATGACAGAGATGATGTTACAAATTTTCTTGGGCTTTCCTGTCTCCATCTACTGGTAAGAGTTTCCTGTCTCTCATCTACTGGTGAGAGACATCCACATTAATGCTGAATAGTATTATAGTCATTTTAGAGATAAAGAGAGAGAGAAGAAGGTTAAGCAAGTAAGCAGCAGAATCATAAAAGCAAACAAATACATGCTTTGCCCACATAACATGTCATTCAAGGGTTTCAAGGTCTTTCATGGATATTAACTTGCAGCAAGATCAGGTGGTAGGTATGATTATAGCCATTTTACAGAAAAACAAACTGAAGTATGAATGAGATACAGCCAGCCAGTGTTTCAAAACCAGGATGCATCAAGTTATGTTCCTAGCCCAAGTTTTTTATAAAGTGACTACTGATTTATGTCTCCAGGGGATCCAATTCACCAAAAGTACTGAGTATCCATCCTCTCAAATTCCCCTTTTAAGCAACTCAATTTGGATCTCACAGAAATTGATACATCAGTAATCATTAGTCCCTTTTGAAAGTCTTGGCTTTAGTCTCCTAAATAAAAATAGCCTAATTTTCACAAATGCTGAGGATCCACTCAAGTCAAGAAGCTATTACAAAAATTAGCCTAATAAGTATCTAACAATGACTTTAAAGAGCCTGCTTCAAGCAGCTAAATGTGAACAATCTGCTCAGCATTATCCTGTGCTTGTATAACACCTGGAACAAATGGGTCCTGGATCCCTGATGAGGACTCTTAGGGTGCTATGGTAATACAAACAAGCAAGTAAGAGGCAGAGCCAAGCGAGAAAATCCAAAATGTTGATTCCAAATCTCCCAAAAGACTGATTCTAACAGAACCCCCAAGTTTCTGCTCTCCCCCACCCCCCATATTCTAACAAACACAGCACTTTAATTACTCAGTACTTTACACTTAAAATAGATTTGGATATTACACCTCAAAAATATATGATTTTGAGTAAATGCAAGCTGGCAGACAGACTTAAGAGCATCAACAGCACATGAGTGTATAACTAAGAAATATTCTATTTTACCCACAGCTCAACATTCAGCAGCATGACTGATCATCATTCTTGCAAAGTCTGTAAGTTCAAAAAGGGTATAAACAAATGTTTGTAGGACCCAGTTTAGAGTTAGGCAGCTTACTTTAAGGTACCTAAACCTAAACTAGGAGCAACACATGAAGGTATTTGCTGCTCTCTGGGGGCAGTGCAGGAAGCCTGAGATAAGTAACTGGGGGCAGGGGAGGAGAGGCTGGTGGGTCCATAGTGCTGCGGCAGGGGGTGTCTCGCAGGTCCAAGGGGGCTACCTGGTGGGAAGAGGGGTAATTGGGAGTTAAAAATAACTGGCGGGGGGGTAGGAACAGTGCAGTCTCGAGCTGTGGTTGGCTGGGCTGTGAATGCCTAAAGGGCTAGGAAGAGACATTCAAAAAGCCTGAGCCTGAATTGATTCAATCTTTGCAGGTTAGTCTAACCTAGCTAGGCTAAATCAGTTTTGTAATCAGACAGACATCCCAGAAATGCAGGCACATGCCTGAAGTGGCTCAAGCTAGAAGCCAGGGGGCCCTAGAGCAGCCCTCCCTTCCTTCCACAGCATGGGGCTGAGGGGGGGGGGCATGGACAGACACTGGCAGGACACACTAGTTAGCCCAGCAGGGAATTGATAACAGTGTTTATTACCCAATTAAGAAAACAACAGAGGGAGAATACCAGTGACTTGTTGATTCGCCACCAACCATAGTCAGCATGTGGTCTGCTAGCTAATACACAGATACCTCCTCAGCAAGGAAGAGGGGAGGGGGGAATTCCTGCTTAGCAGGGAATAGGGGGGG
>NW_005841871.1:2521233-2547975 GCF_000455745.1 Alligator sinensis
TACAGCCAGGGAGTAGTGGGAAGGGGCCAGCCCTGCTGTAGAGCAGAGAGCCCCGCCCAGCCCAGAGAGCATGCTGGGATGATGGGGTGTCTGGTTTATCTTAAATCAGCAAGGGGTCTGTTTTGAGCCAAATCAGTTAAGTCTGATACTACATTCAACCAGGTTTATCTCAAACCACTATCAGTCATTCTCAAGCTGGTTTATGTGCACTGAACATCTGTTCTGTTACAGGTTTAAACCAGTTTCTGATCTCTTAAACTGGTTTATGTGTAACGTCTGTCCCTACCCAAGGTGTTCATTAGACTAGTTTAACCCATTTTAGACTGGGTTAACACAGGCTGACCTGAAGCCTGCTTACCTCTGTAGTGAACTAACTTTAGATTGGGCATGCTATTTTTAGGGTGACCTAAGCCCTCAGAATGCCTGAACACCTAGCCATTTCGACTGACCTATTCCTTGGGGCTGGCAGGGGGCAGAAGATTGAGACTGGGCCTGCACGGAGGCAACCCTGTGACCTCCTACAGCTCAGCCACTGCTGGCAGGTATCTGGGCCATGGGTACCTGGACTGCTGCAAGGTTTTGGCCTGCAGCACTCCAGGTACAAGATTCCCAGAGTATTAGGAAAGGGGGAAGGGAATGTGGGGGCATACCTGCCCATGTCTGGCAGCCAATCAGGGGTAGCCCAGGCACTTGGCTGCGCTTGATAGTCTCTAGTAGGCTGGGGAGGCCGCAAGGCTCCCTAGATGGTATGCAGGATCACCCCCAACCTGCAGGCCTCGACCAATGCAGACAGCCTGAGCCCTCCCCACCACCAAAGGGCAAATGTAAATACTGTTCACTACTGAGCTAACCTAGGCCACTTACAGAAAACCACGTAACTTAGATCAATTCCACCTTGGGCTTTTTAAACATCTGTACTTAGCCTATATGTGCAAAATATGTGGGGCAGAGAGCAATTTTTAAGGAGAAAGATGTGCTGTAGTGTACATCACTTGAAATAATTTGGGGAACAGTGCTATTTTATGTATTAACATGGATTAGATAGGGAAATTTCATGTTGGCTCCCTGGAATTTTGGAGGTTCAAAATTTCTATTCATGCCTAGTTGGGTTCACGTTTATATTCAAACTGAGAGAGTAAATAGGAGGGAGGGAGGAGGTCCATTGATAAAAGTAAGGTGAATGATGAATCTGAAAGCACATGGAGCATTAAAAGAGAGAATGTGAATAAAGAAGGGAAGAGAGAAAAACGTTAATGAGAATATAAGTACAGTGGGCTCAGTTACACAGTAATTCAACCCTGGTTTCAACCTGATTGCACAGGCATAAGAGATGCATTCAATACACTTCAGGGGATACTAAGAAACTAAGCACCTTTCAAAAAAGTGCTTGGCTCCCAAATGTACATTAAGTAGAAAGAATTCTGCTGTATTTTTTTTTTTTTTTGATGCATGAAAAACACATACTGGCATAATTCTTGATGGGACAAGGCTTTGCTCCTCCAATAAAAGCATAGGGTTACCTTTATCTACAAGAACACATCTATTTTTCTATTTAACTGACTCAAGGAACAAAGTTTTCAAATTACGTGGGGAAAGCTGCATGAACTCAACTAATTTAGGGAAAAAATGCCTGAATAGTTCACAAAACCGTAAACTCCACATTTGTCAATTCCTCAATGTATTACAACTATTCTGTGCAATCAAAATCCAAACAAGACATCATTAAATAATGCCAACAATCTTCCTGGGCACTTGGTATAGCTCCAAGTATCAAGACAAAACAAACATTAATGAATGAACTCTCACAGTAACCCAGCCAAGATACAGAAGTACCATTAATCCCATTTTAGAGACACAGAACTAAGGCACAGGTAGCTTAAGGCTCCAGGAATCTCCTGTTTCAGATATGATACAAGTTGACAACCAGAAAAAATGACCACTTTCAAAGATTGTGCCCTAAAATTACTTACCTAGAAAGCTTGAAAAACTTTTGAACATAGGAGATACAACAGGAGGGACAATACTGAATGAGCCCCACACAGGTGACAAGATCTCCATTGTTGAGTCAAATATTAAGGCCAGGGCTGCTAATTTTCTCGTCATAGCCATAGAATCCTCTATTATGTCATCTCACAACCCCCATCTTGCGAATGCTTACAAACATGTTTAACTCCTAGCATGTGCATAGTTCCATTAAAAAAATCAATGAAACTACTCAACTGCTTAAAGTCAAGCGACTTTGTAACTGTTGGCAGGACTCCAGCTACTGATGGAAATTAAAACCTGAACACCTGAATGAAAAAACACTGTGAAATATGTAAACAGAATATATGAAAGCAAAATGTAATATAATATACAAATGCATTAACAACTAATGACACTGCCAAAACATTAAAAGTTAAATCATTTTAATAAGTCTTGTGGCCTTCTTGCTCCCTGTTTCTTCCTGCTCTTTATGGACTCTTAACTTGGACAATGAAAATATAAATGACACGAGGGAACAAGGGCAGCAAACTGGGCAAGCAGTTTGCTGGAAGCAAGTGGAGGAAGGGGAAGGGGAAGAGGAAAAGAAGCCAGGCATCAGACCGTGCACCAGATCCTGCTCTGGGAATGTGAAGGAGCCAGGGCTGCTTGTGTGCTTGGCTTTCTGAGCGTTTGTTTGGTGGGCTGTGTATATATTGGGTATGTGCTCTTAGCAGCAGTTTGAGGACTGTTAGCTGAATGATTACTGAGCGATTGCTAGGTGACTGCTGCCTGTGTCTGACAAAAGCCCTAACAAGGGGGTGCAGCCAGGCAAGGCCCAGCAGAGTATAAAAGGAGACTCCCCAAGCGACCAGAGAGCCAGCAAATGGGCAGCAAACAAGGCAACCAGTTTGCAGGTCAGTTGCCGTCCCCATCTTTGAAGGGGAACCTTGAAGCTCAGTGAGAAGCAGCAGGGAAAAAGAAAACTTTTGGGACCATGGAGCAGAAACCAGGCCAGCTTACAGGTGAGTTTGCTTGGGAAGGTCTGCTTGGAAGAAGGGCAGCAAGAGACAGGTGGCAGATGAGACCCAGAGAAATGGGTGAAGGACATCACAATGCCAGAGCCACTGTCCCTGCTTGCACCTGTGAGGTGTCTGTCCAGGTTGGATGCTCTCTGGTGAGGCTTCCACCCAGGGCCTGGTTTGGCACGGTGGAGACTGCAGCTTGAAGGTTCCTCCCACTGACAGCCAAGTGGGAGAGAGCTTGCGACGTGAGCAGTGCCTCCTCGTGGTGTCCCCCACGGAGCATGCAAAAGAGCTACACGAGGAGGTGGTGAGGCTCCAAAGCATCCTCCGCCATGAGCCCTTCATTGATTCAGTGCTAAAGGAGACCTCTAGGACTTTGGAGGAAGGACTGCCAAAGGCAGTGCTAGAGAAGGGAGAGGACATGGACTCCCAGGAAGGTGGAAGCTGGAAGCTTGTGACCTCTGGCAGAAAGCAGAAATCTTCATCTGCACCTGCAGCAGTTTGCCTGGAGAACAGATATGGAGGCCTTGCAACAGAGGGCAAGGAGCACATTTCAGTGGTGGAAGAGGACAGGCCAGGCCTCCCCAAGGCTGGAAGGATCAAGACCACTGCCACCAAGAGGAAACAAAAGGTGGTGACAGTTGGAGACTCCTTTTTGAGCAGGACAGAGGCACTCATCTGTTGGCCTGACCTGTTGTCTTGGGAGGTCTCCTGTTTACCCAGAGCCTAGATCTGAGATGTCACAGGAAGATTACTGAGACTCACCTGGCCCTACGACTATTACCCCATGCTGCTCATCCATGTGGGCACCAATGATACTGCCAGGAGAGACCTTGAGCAGATCAAAAGTTACTACAGGGCTCTGGATGCAAGGGTGAAGGGGATGGGTGCTCAGGTGGTGTTCTGCTCAATCCTCCTGGTCAAGGGGAAGGGCCTGGGCAGGAGTGGATGCATCCTGCAGATTAATGCATGGCTGCACAGATGGTGTCACCAGCAGGGCTTTGGCTTCTTTGACGACAGGATGTTGTTCCAAGAAGAAGAATTGCTGGGATGAGATGGGATCCACTTGACGAAGTGAGAAAACAGCATCTTGCAGACAGGCTCACTAAACTAGTGAGGAGAGGTTTAAACTAGGTTTGCTGGGGGTTGGAAAGCAAAGCCCTAAGGTAAGTGGGGAAGTGGGTGACCTGAAGGAAGAACAAGCAGGAGTGGGCAACAGGGGAGGAGTTCTCATCCTTTCTGAGAAAGCAGGGCAATTGGCTAGTTACCTCAGGTGCCTGTACACAAATGCACGGTGCCTGGGAAACAAGCAGGAAGAACTGGAAGTCCTTGCACAATCACAGAACTGTGGCATGACTGGAATAACGGAGACTTGGTGGGATACTTCACATGACTGATGCTCTGTCATAGATGGGTATAAGCCACTCAGAAAAGACAGGCAGGGGAGAAGAGGAAGAGGAGTTGCGCTCTATGTAAAAGAGCCATATGGTTGCTGAGAGTTCCTGTATGAAACTGAAGATAGGGCTGTTGAAAGTCTCTGGGTTAGGGTCAGAAGGGAGAACAACAAGTGTGATGTCATGGTGGGACTCTGCTATAGACCACCAGAGATGGATGAGGCTTTCCTCAAACAACTAGCGCAAGTTTCCCGATCACAGGCCCTGGTTCTCATGGAGGACTTCAATCAACCTGACATCTCCTAGGACAGCAAGACAGCATCGCACAGGCAATTCAGGAAGCTTTTAAGGAGTGTTGGTAACAAATTCCTGGTGCCGGTGCTGGAGAGGCCAACCAGGGGCCATGCTATTCTTGACCTCCTGCTCACAAACAGGAAATAATTGGTGGGGAATGTAGTAGAGGATAACAACTTGGGCAGCAGCGACCACAAGATGATTGAGTTCAGAATCCTGAGGAAAGAAAGGAAAGAGCTGCAGAGTACAGACCCTGAACTTCAGAAAAGCAGACTTCGAATCCCCTAGGAAACTCATGGGCAGGATCCCCTGGGAGGCCAGTCTAAGGGAGAAAGGCATCCAGGAGAGTTGGATGCACCCTAAAGAAACCTTACTAAGGGCCCAAGAACAAACCATCCCAATGTGAAGGAAGACAACCAAGCATTGCAGAAGACCAATTCAGCTTATATAAGAGTATTGCTTGGCCATGCAGGGATGAAATAAGAAAAGCCAAAGCACAATTGGTGTTGCAACTAGTAAGGACTATGAAGGGTAACAAGAAGGGTTTCTACAAGTATGTCAGCAACAAAGAGGATCAGGCAGAGTGTAGGTCCTTTACTAAATGGGGGAGGCAACCTAGTGACAGAGGAAGCAGAGGCTGAAGAACTCAATGCCTTTTTTATCTTAGTCTTCACAGGTAAGGTCAGGTGCCAGACTACTGCGCCTGGCAACACAGTTTGGGGAGGAGGCAAGCAGTCAACAGTGGCAGAAAAACAGGTTAGGGACTAGTTAGAAAAGCTGGATATGTACAGGTCCATGGGGCTGGATGGGATTCATCCAAGGGTGCTGAGGGAGTTGATGGATGTGATTGCAGAGTCACTGGCCATCACTGAAAACTCATGGCAATCAGGAGAGGTCCCCAGATGATTGGAAAGAGACAAATATAGTGCCATCTTTAAGAAAAGGAAAAAGGAGTATCTGGGGAACTACAAATTGGTCAGCCTCACCTCAGTGCCCTGGAAAAATCATGGAACATGTCAAGGAATCCATTTCTAAGCACTTGGAGGAGAAGAAAGTGATTAAGAACAGTCATCAAGGATTCACCAAGGGCAAGTCATGCCTGACCAACCTGACTGGCCTCTATGATGAGATGACTGGCTCTGTGGATGCAGCGAGAGCAGTGGATGTGATATACCTTGACTTTAGACAGGCTTTTGATACAGTCTCCCACCACAGTCTCACAAACAAGCTAAGTATGGGTTGGATGAATGGGCTGTAAGGTGGATAGAAAACTGGCTGGATCATCAGGCTCAGAAGGTAGTAGTCAATGGGTCAATGGCTAGTTGGCAGTTGGTATCAAGTGGAGTGCCCCAGGGATTGATCCTGGGGCCGGTTTTGTTCAGTATTTTCATTAATGATGGGATGGAGTGCACCCTCAGCAAGGTTGCGGAAGACACACAACTGGGGAGGAGTAGTAGATATGCTGGAAGATAAGGCTAGGATTCAGAGATACCTACAGAAATTGGAGGATTGGACCAAAAGAAAATTTCATGAGGTTCAATAAGGACAAGTGCAAAGTTCTGTGCATAGCACAGAACAATCCCATGCACTGCTAGAGGCTGGGGATCAACTGGCTAAGTAGCAGCTCTGCAGAAAAGGACCTCAGGGTTACTGTGGACAAAGAGCTGAATACGAGCCAATACTGTGCCCCTATTGTGAAAAAGGTTAATGGCATACTGGGGTGCATTAGTAGGATTGTTGTCATCAGATCCAGGGAAGTGATTCATCCCCTCAATTCAGCACTGGTGAGGCCACATCTGGAGTACTGGGTCCACTTTTGGGCCCCTCACTACAGAAAACATGCGGACAAACTGAAGTCCAGCGAAGGGCAATGAAAATGGTTAGGGGGATAGGGCACATGACTTCTGAGGAGAGGCTGAAAGACCTCAGTTTATTTAGTGTGGAGAAGAGAAGACTGAGAGGGGGATTTAATAGCAGCCTTCAACTACCTGAAGGGTGGTTTCAAAGACAATGGAGCTAGACTGCTCTCAGTGGTAGCAGATGACAGAACAAGGAGCAATGGTCTCAAGTTACAGCAAGGGAGGTTTAGATTAGATATTAGAAAAAAACTGTTTCACTAGGAGGGTAGTAAAACACTACAACGGGTTACCCAGAGAGGTTGTGGACTCTCCATCCTTGGAGGTTTTTAAGACCTGGGTAGACAAACCCTTGGCTGGGCTGATATAGTTGGCAACGGTCCTGCTTCAGGCAGGAGGTTGGACTAGATCAGGGGTTTTCAACCAGGGGTATGCGTACCGCTGGGGGTACTTTGGAAGGCCCCAGAGGGGACGTGGCAGCAGTGCAGAGAAGCCAGTGGAACCACTGGTTTCACCGCCAGCGGCACTTCTAGTTTTGCTGCTGTGTGCAAGACCCTCCCTCCCGTTCATTGACCGGCTGCTGGGGTCTTGCTTCCCGAGCAAAAAAGGTTGAAAACCCCTGGACTAGATGACCTGCTGAGGTCACTTTCAACCCTAATTTTCTCTGATTCTATGACTTTATTACTTTTGTTCACAGGCAGTTTCACTTTCTGGCTCTTATTGAAGCAGCATTTTATTTTTAAATATATCAAGGGAAAGATTATCTGCTTAACATATCATATTGCAGTAATGTCTTTATTTTGAAAGAAATAATTCTGTTTTACAAAAGCTTGTTTTAACAAAATTGGCCAAATTGAAGTTGACAGTTTTCAAAAGCACTTAAGTGACTTGCAGGTGACTTGGGAATTTAAAGGCCACTTTCAAAAATGGCATGGGCACTTTGTAGTCCCACAGCCTTGGATTTCAGGGAGTCTTAGGCCTCAGACATTCTGGAAAATAGGACTTAATCTCCAGAGTTGTTTAGAAGCTTTTGAAAATTTTGCCCAATGCCTGTTTAAAGCCCTTCAGGTATTAGTTTGCACCGGGAGAACAAAATACTTGTCAAAAACCAAAAAGTTAATTTAGAAAGTAGAATGAATTATAGGTATATTTACTTTGCATTAATCTTTCAGGCATCTTCTTAAATCAGGTGGTGAAAGGCATAAACTTCTCTGTCCTTCATGTTATTCAGATTCAAGTGATCTTATATTTGAATGGCATACTGGTTCCAAACCCCCAAACTAATGCAATAAGAATAATGAAATAAGCTCCTTGAGTCTTCCAGCTTCCACATATTCAGATATTTCATTGACCATCCCCGTATTTTTTCACCTCTACCGCACAAGTTATCTCTACAAAGTTAATATTATTGTCTTGTATAGCATAGACTGAAGTACTTTAAATAAGTTCTATTTTATTGCATAATTTACCAAGGCATAAAACAATTAGATGGAGCCAGAATCCCTATTGTACTTCTCCTGTGCAATTATGTGAAGGCAGCAGAATGAAGTTAGATGGCAAAAGTAAGAGCAAATTATCTTCTCTAATTAACATCACACTAGCTTTCCTGTTTCCTGGCAACTTTTGAGCTTCTCTTCTGTCAGATGGCAAGTACTTGCTTGATAAAAATCTCCAGAAATTCCTTAACACTGTTATTTGCCAGTAAAATTGTTTCTACAAGAAATTTAAAAAAGAAAGGTTACACCAGATCAGTTTAGATCCTGTTTTTTTCTCAGGGCAAGTATTTTTTTTTTAACTAAGAGACTAAATCAGTATTGTTCCAGTACTAACATTCATCATAAGCCTACCTGTTTCAAATGAAAGACACAAGAGGTTCAGCCTAGGTGCATACAGTCTCTTTGAACATACAATAATGAGGCCTGTAATCTGTGTGAATGAATCTGGCTTGTCATCTTTGCCAAAAATCTGTCCATCTATTTGTGAACATAACAACAAGCAGTTAGTGACTCAGCCATCAGTACAATAAAGAGAAATGCCCTCCAGTTGGCTGTTAGAAAGACTGTAAAACTTTTGAACATAAATAGGAGGTACAAGACCAAATCTAACCCCTCACAGATGGGCCAGATTTAGCACAGCACAGTCAAAATGGTGACAAGAGGCCAACCTTCTACCGTGGCTGCATACTTTATTCCCATGGAAAAGACTCAGAGAGAGGTCCCTTTCACTTCAGATTTTTATGTTAATCACATCACTGTGCCATTTGCTTCGCTACAATTAGGGCATAAAAGGAGACCCAGGTCCCGTGATAAGGAGAAAGCCCCTTTCTACTGTCCATCTATTCTGCTCTTAAGTCTGATCCAAATCCAATTTAAACTAATCCAAGTCTTTTCATTGATTTCAGAGTTTTGAATCAAGCTACTGATTAAGTTTACAGCTTTTCAGTGGAGGGAAACAAATCTGTTCAGGAAACCTGTGAAAAAGAACCCTATTTCTATATTTTTTTTATTACCTTCATCCAGTCACTTTAATGAAAGTACAACGTGCCTGGTCTATCTCCCACGAAGAGTTACTCTTGGAAACTTGTGAAAAGTCACTTGACCTTTATGAAAAAAATGGCGTCCATAATACAGCTTTGCTAAACATCCCTGCTACCAGCAGCTGAGTGCTGCTAAGAGGCCTTGAATCTTCGTTTGATACAAGCGGCCCTTTTGTGCCTCAGTTCTAATCAGAGCATTTTACATCAATCGAGCACTCGGAATTACATGGCAAAATGGCCAGAATGCCATTCTAGCCTTTTCGAGGCTTTTATCCATTAGCCTGATACACATTATCAATGCCCCCAAAAAAGCGTTTAGAAACGCTTGGATGCTTATCTTGCTAGGGTGATCTAACCCCAGCTGACTTCCTGCCCCTTCGGCAGGGGGCTGGACCCGATGATCTCGCGAAGTCCCTTCC
Organism: Alligator sinensis; assembly: GCF_000455745.1. Lineage (NCBI taxonomy): Eukaryota > Metazoa > Chordata > Crocodylia > Alligatoridae > Alligator > Alligator sinensis. The sequence goes on from NW_005841871.1 coordinate 2,530,720, forward strand.
AGCCTTAATGTCTATGAAATCTGAAAGCAACCTCTCCCTCCACCAGGCATTTAACTGTAGGCTTATTTCCCTTCAGTTCTTGTGGAGGCCAATGAATAAGCTCCTTACCTGTTCTGCTCTCTTTTCCATACACAAGGAACAACACACACTCTTCTGAGTAATTTTCCTTAATCTTCAGTAGAATTAACAAAAGAGACCTCATAAAACAGAGAGAGAGAGAGAGAGCACGCATGCATACATCCATTACTCACACTGTAAAAACCATCTTGAATAGCTCTGAGCAGTCTTCTGGAGCAAACAGGTATGTAAACTAATATTTAAAAGTGGGGTATGGAAGACAGAATCATACACTATTTGTTTTTCAGCAGGTTTCACACTCCTAAGAACACAGGAGCAGAAGATATCTCCATGGTCATAAAGTCCAGTCCCCTGCTGTGGCAGGAAACTATATAATATTATTTCCTTCATAAACTTAAACTACATCTTAAAAGTGTTTGGTTTTCTCCCCACCCACTCCCTTTAGAAGGCTGCTCCAGAATTTAATTGCTCTAACAGTTAAGAACCTGTCCAACCTAAAATTTATTCATGGCTAGTTTATACCCATTTGTTCTTGTGACAACTTTGTCTTTTAGCTTTAGAACTTCCTTCGTAGATTTATACACAGCAATCATACTCCCTCTGAACTTGTGTTTTGGTAAGCTAAATAAACCAAGCTCTTCTAATTTTCTATTGTATGATGGGTTCCTCATTCCCCTAAGCATCCTAGTAGCTTTTATCTGTGCCTGTTGCAGTTTCACGGTATTCCAGAGCAGGAGTGTAGAGATGCAATTGGGCTCCTGGGGCAAAGTGAAAGTGGTGACTTTCAGTTCTTGCCATGATTATGATAATAAACACAAATGCATGGCTGCCAGCACAGCTGTCCCCATTGCCCCCATCCTAGTTATGCCTCTGTTCCAGAGGAGGTCTCACCAGGGCCTTCTACAATAGCACTAATATCTTTACTGTCTCTAGGGCTGTTGGTTGTAGCTGTGTTGGTTTAAGTACAAGGCAGACATGGTTCTTTAGGGAAATGTGATATCTTTTACTAGACCAACTAAACAGTTGGAAAAAATGTTCTTTGCAAACAGCCTTTTTCAGGAAACTTCACAACTGGAAGACACTGCATATTAGCTTCTATTCTACCAAGGAAAGCACACAAATACCAACAGACTCTCCCTATGCCTGAAGAAGGGTTTGTGCCCGAAAGTTTGCAAAGAACAATGTTTCCAACTATTTAGTTGCTTCAATAAAAGAAACCACATCTACCCAAAGAACCTTGTCTACTGTCTCCAATATCTCTTTTGGAAATACCTCTTATGGTGAATCCTAGAATCACACTGGCAGCTGATAGTTATCCTCTGTTCATTTCCAACTGTTACATTCTCAGCCCAGAAAGTGTTATTATTAGTCCATTTTGTACTACTGAATCTAAATTCAATTATTCCGGTCCTCAAGCTCATTCAGTTCTTTTGGAATGGTATCTTGGCTTTCCTTCATATTGATAATGCTGCCCAACTTTATGCCATCAATCCACTTCCAATGTTAGTGCCCAAGTCATTAATCACAATTAATAAAATCAGTCCAAAAACTGATCCTTGAGGAATTTCACTTATAACTTATATTTCCTCATTCAGCACTACTTTTTGCTGTCTCCCCTTCATTCAGCTCTTTACCTACCATACAATTCCTCTACTAATGACCAGATTCTCAAATTTAACTTAGATTTCCCTATCAGACAGATAAATCAACCATGTTTCCCTTGTCTAGAAAAAAAAATAGTTATCAAAGAAAGCTATCAGATTAGTCTGGCATGATCTACCCTTGGTAAATGCATGCTAAGTTTTATTCCATTTTCCCTGTCCTTCCATGTCTTCAATTATCCGTCCCATTAATAAAAGAGTTTCCGTTATCATTGAGTCTCTTCTTAGAATAAATGGATAATGAATGCTGTCACTTTAAACAGGGCCAGCAAAGTTAGCATAACAATGACCTGAAAAAAGTATCCTAATAAGAATGGATTTAGTTTCCAAAATCTAAGGCATCATTTTTCTTTGAAGGTGTTTTCCCCAGCAAACTTTGGTGTCTACATAATTAGGAAAAAGGCCATATTTTGTTCATTTATCCAATGCAGCAGACAGACTCAAAGCAGTGGCTTTACAGAAAGGAGGTCAATGTACTAATGGAATCAATAAACTTAAGTGAGACAAAATAACTTTCCACTTCAATTACTGTGCAAATCCTAAATCATCTTCAGGCTCCCAAATAAAAAAATCTTTTAATCAACAAACCTGTTGTTTTAATGTGTTGCTTTAATTTGTGTTGTTGTAAAACACTCTTGGGCTCAGGCATAGCTTTACTTGTACACCTTACTCAAAGCACCTACATATTCTTCTGACGTAAACCAGAGACTGTATTAATAAAGACCAAACAGCCAGAGCCATTGATCCTTGTGTACAATGAGGATCTTCCGTCCTTTCCTGTACTCTCCACACCTCAAACAGTCCCACTTGTAGATCCTGTACTCTGCTGAATGCAGGAACTGCTCTAAGACAGGCAGAAAGATGGGCCATAATGTCCCCTATCATCTTCTGCAGCAAACAATAAAGTTGTGCATATGCAGCAAGTGAAAAATTCTGCCAAAATCAGTCCAAAACAGGTAGTACATTAGGTGTAGTCTTCCTGGGAGATAACCTTCCTGCACCCAGGGGAGGCCCAGGGTCCGAAATACCCCAATGAGTATACAACATGGCAACTCCCTTCTACAAAACACCTCTGGCTTACCAGAGACACAGACATTAGCAATCCGTGCTCAAATGGACCTTGGATTTGGACCTTTGCTATGCTGCCTTCATCAGCAAATAAGCTCTCCCTAATCAAAAAATGAAGACATTCAGAAAAGTCACTGAACATATTAAAAAATAACTCTAAGCAGCAGCACTGTCAACTTCAGAGGCCTCTAATATTCAGTGTACACGTGCTAAAGAGTCAGTGCAAAGTATTTCTAAGGCTCCTTGAAACAATCAAATCCTCTCTCTGTCTGTTTTCCAACATTCTCCTAATTTTCCTTCAAATTTCTCCTTAAAACCCACTTGCTTTGCATGGCCTTCCATTGCTGATTTCTTATAACTGTATCTGTGGCAGCCTCATGCCACATCCTTTTAACATTTCTTCACAGTGCAAGTCTCTGAGGGCAGGAAACACATTTTATTCCATGCTTTAAAAGTGTCATGTACCTATTATATCATGTGATCAATATTAAGAAAGTCCTACTCCACAAACATCTTAATTTCCCTATGCATTATCATTCTCCCAGACAGCTGGCCATTCCAGTTCCCAGTTGTCTACAGATACTCCTAGTAAACTATGCAATTTACAGTCTTTGTTTTCCATGCAGATTATGCAATCAGCTGTGAAGCATTTTGTGTTACTTCCATACAAACTGTGCCAGGAACAACTAAACATTTGATGGCGTTATCACTGCATTACAGATTTTTAAGTTATGATTACTAGCTTCTGCTACAGTATCAGTCATGCTTCAAAGGTTCTCCTCACCATCTGTACCATTTTCTATACTAGTAGCTGTTATACCTTGATATTAGAACATGTACTATTTTTTGTCTGTCTTGCGTTCAGTAACATGCAGGCTTGTATTAACTGATTAGCTCAACTGAATTATTTTAGGCATGATACTTAACATTTTAATGCCCCTCTACTCCATTGTTTAAATGGCATCATAAGCCTATGATTCTAGGCTTGTCTGTGTCTGGCTATGAACGTTCAGTCACAGACAAAACACCTTGCAGAAGTTGTGCATGACCATTGAACAGTTTTATCTTAATTGTGGAAGTTGCATTTGAATTCCAAGGCAGGGAAGGAATTGTGCAATTGTGACTCACTTTACATTACATTTGTCACTGCTGCTTCTAAAGGTCCAGAAGCAAATTTACTTCAAATGTACTCCACACAATAAATTCCAGATATCTGGAGTGTACTTGGTAGCTGTGTTGTTCTCAGACAAGAAGACATACAAAAAACTAGAACTCTTGGTTTCAAAACGATACTTTTTATTAGCCCAACTGGGAAATCGCAAGAAAATTGTCCTTTTCTGCAAGCTTTTTGGGATCAAAGTCCCTTCATCAGGCTCCGGGAAAAGTATAGATGGTACAAGACGGTAAAAAGCTCCAATAAGTAGGAAACCAAATTCATTTTTGCACAGAGGGAAATGAAGATGGAAGGCTGTCTCACTCTGGGTCCAATATCTATCTGGAAAGAGCTAGGGCCAAGTAAAAGGTGTATCATAATAAGAAAAGATGGCTGCTTCTGAACTTCCACCATATGCAATGCACTAATATTTACTAACTGGGCCAGCTGGGTGGGGCTTGGGGCCAGGGGCCCCAAGCAGGGAGCAGGATGGGTGGTGGCTCGTCTGGGGCACAGGGAGGGCCACTGCCCTCCGTGCAGGTGAGGAGACCTCCGTGCAGGTGAGGAGACCCCCGTGTGGATCTCTGATTCCTGTCATGCTGGGTTGCGGGGCAGGAAAGTAGAGCAGAGACAAGCAAGCCTGCTGGTCCCTGCCGCGCGACTTGGCTCTGCAGGAAGCAGAGATCCGCAGGGGTCTCCTTGCTGCTGCTGCCCCCCCGGCTGCTCCAGCGATGTGGGGCTGCGTGGGGCAGCAGTGGCGAGAAGACCCCAGTGCGGATCTCTGCTCTCTGCGGAGCCAGGTCGCATGGCAGAGCATTGCTGGTCCCTGCCATGCGACCTGGTTCTGCAGGGAGCAGAGATCCAGGGCTGCACAGTGTGGCAGGGCACTGTTGGTGCCTGCTACTTTAAGGGCTGGGGCAGGCATCCAGCCAGTGCGTGATGGCGGCACCCATATTGAGTACTTAGTATATAAAGGCTGCAGTCTGGTGCTGCAAGCCCAGGCAAAAACAACGCCTGGTTGAGCTGTAGCAGGAACATCTAGGAGGTAAGGGCAAGAGCTTATAGGAATGGCTTTGAGGCTCTTGATCCTGGGCATGACCTAAAACTGCACCCTGCTGGGGATGGGTGGTCTGGTGGGGCTCCCAGGAAATGCCAGGCCAGTTACCACCCCAGTGAAAGGCAGGTTGGGGCACCTTAATAACCCCAGATCCCACAACCAGGTAGGTAACCCCTTAGCAGGGCCAAGAAGGTAGACCCATGTGTGAGAGTGGACTAGATGCTCAGAAGCCTGACTTGAGGCACCCTTGACTGGTCAATGCTGGGGCCAGGACCAGAAGGGTCAAAAGGGCCAGGGGCCCACTGTGAGGGATGCCCAGAGCCTAAGGCCTGGGGTTTCGGACTGGCCTTGGAGATGAGGCTAGGGCCTGTGTGGCTAAAGGTCCTGGGTGGGGGAGGGGGGAGCATACCCGAGAGGGGGAAGAGTGCAGGGAGCTAGGCAGCCCAGAATGAGGGTGAAGCAGGCCACCTGATTGGAGAGATCCAGCTGGGGTCCACACTAGAGGATTATGAAGTCCAGTGTGGGGCTGGAGATGCTAAGAACTGTGATGCCATCTGCGAGGCATGGGCTGCAGTGTAGGGGAAGTTCGAAGCTGCAGATAGCGCCCCCTGGCATCGGGGTTGAGAATGGGCAGCTTCCCACATTATACCTCCAGTTTATGGGAACAGCAAAGTCGTGGCAGGAGAGACTGGGCAGACTGCCCCATAGGGACAGGTTGGCAGACCGGCATGAGACTCAACCCCTAGAGTTTCCCCCTGTAAAGCATCCACACCTGAAGACAGGAGGGTGATCCAGGCAGATCTTGACAGGCTCATGAAATGGGCGGACGAGAACCTGATGGTGTTTAACACCAAAAAATTAAGGTTCTCCACCTTGGGAGGAAAAACCTGCAGCATGCTTATAAGCTCAGCTGTGCTACACTGGTTAGCACTACGGATGAAAGGGACTTGGGGGTCATGATTGACCACAAGATGAACATGAGCCTTCAATGTGATGCTGCGGCTAGTAAAGCGAGCAAAACGCTGGCTTGCGTCCATAGATGCTTCTCAAGCAAGTCCCGGGACGTCATTCTCCCATTGTACTCGGCCTTGGTGAGGCTGCAGCTGAAGTACTGCATCCAGGTTTGGGCTCCACAATTCAAAAAGGATGTGGAGAAGCTTGAGAGAATGCAGAGGAGAGCCACGCGCATGATCAGAGGTCAGGATAACAGACCTTATGATAAGAGGCTGAAAGACATGGGACTCTTCAGCCTGGAAAAGCGCAGGCTCAGGGGTAATCTGGTGGCCACCTATAAGTTTATCAGGGGTGCTCACCAGGATCTGAGGGAATGTCTGTTCACCAGAGCACCCCAAGGGATGACAAGATTGAATCGTCACAAACTCCTCTGTGACCATTTCAGGCTGGACATAAGGAAAAACTTCTTTACTGTCCGAGCCCCCAAGGTTTGGAATAGACTGCTGCCGGAGGTGGTTCAAGCACCCACTTTGAACACCTTCAAGACACTTTTGGATGTTTATCTTGCTGGGATCCTATGATCCCTGATGACTTCCTGTCCCTGGGCAGGGGGCTGGACTCGATGATCCTCCGGGGTCCCTTCCAGCCCAAATGCCTATGAAATCTATGAAAACCAGCGGCAAGGAAACCCTGGCACAGATCTCTGCTCCCTGCAGAGCCAAGTCGCACAGCAGGGCAGCAGCATACAGCTGTTTCCCTGCAAACCTGGCTCCGAAATGCCAACGTTTTCCAAAACATTTCCAAAATATTTCAAAATCATTATTGTCATGATTTTGTGGAAGAAATGATGAATAAATAAGTTAAATATATATACATTATTCTGTATTACATATTTACTTACAGGATCTGATTCTCCACTGACTTTAACGGAGACCTATTTAATGGCTGAGGTGCTGATTTTATTTATAAATACATAACTGTATGTCATATGAAGCATGTACATAATGAAGGAAAGGAGTAGGGATTTGTTTTTGTAGAAATAAAGAAGCTGGTAAGGAAGTTAGAGGGAGGAAAAGAGGACTGAATTATGGATGACCAAGAAAGCAAGGCTAGAAGTTAAAGTGGCATGAAGAAGGTAACTTGGAGCTAAGAACTAATAAGCAGAGTTGAAAAAATGTCTAAAACAGTGGAAGGGAAAATCTACCATTATCATTGGAGTCTAAGAGTTTTTTCAAGCAGCAGAATCTGCCTTTGCCTGTTTCTACCAGAGGGATCACAGATATTTTCTTTCATTGCCTTTGTGCTGCCAAATTTTTATAGCAGCACAAAGCCCAGGCAAACAGATGTCCATACTCCTTGTCACACCACAAATACTCAAAATTTGTGGGCGTGACAAATGTGATATCTATTTGTGCCACTATTTAGTGGCAAACATCTGTGTACTTTACAGCATGAGAGTGCAGGCAGCCCAGAGCTGCCCACGCTCTCCAGTCTCCCCAGGCAAGTGCTCCTACAACCCAAGGGACCGTCCTGCACATCCTGGGAATTCCCATGCAGAATCAGGCCCCTCAAGCCCTGGGGGTGCCTTCTCAGCTTTCTCTACTTACAGAGACATGCCCCAAGATTGACTAGGATGCATCTCCATAAGCAGGGAAAACTGGGGTTTCCCATTTGCAGAGATGTGACACAAGAGTCTCCGGGCCAAAGTAGAAATGGAACTCAGGTTGGCAAAAAAGATTAAAGGTAACAAAAAGTCCTTAAGTACATAGGGAACAAGAAGAAGGTGCAGGGTAACATAGTACCGCAACAGGATGGACTAGGGCAACTCATAACAGATGGGATGGACCAAGCTGAGATCTTAAACAATTTCTTTGCATCTGTGTTCCTGGACATGGATACAAACACACCTCCCAGTGAGACTTTAGTCTTGGTTGAGTCAGATACTAATCCAACAACGGTCAGCGCTGACCTAGTAAAGAGACACTTGGAGGCGTTGGACGTATTTAAGTCGGCAGGCCCCGTTGATCTTCACCCAAGGATACTAAAGGAATTGGCCGGTGTCATAGTAAAACCACTGGTGCAACTGTTTGAGTGCTCGTGGTGCTTAGGACAGGTCCCAGTTGACTGGAAAAGGGCCAATGTGGTCCACATTTTCAAGAAGGGGAGGAAGGAGGACCTGTATAATTATAGGCCAGTTAGCCTCACCTCTATTCTTGGCAAGACCTTAGAAAAAATTGTTAAGGATCACATTTGTGGGGGGCCAGCAGGTAACACAATGCTAAGGGGCAACGAGCATGAATTTATAGCAGGCAGATCCTGCCTGACTAACCTGGTTTCTTTATACAACCAGGTCACAAAGTGCTTAGATGCAGGAGTAAAGGTAGATGTTATTTACTTGGATTTTAAAAAGGCTTTTGACACGGTGTCACACCCAGTTCTTATAAATAAACTAAGTAGCTGTGATATGGATTTTTTCAGTCAGGTAGGTGGAAAACTGGCTTATGGGACACACCCAGAGATTGGTGGTTGGGTGGGTCAAGTTTCTTCCTGGACAGAAGTGGGCAGTGGTGGCCCCCAAGGCTCTGTCCTTGGACCAGTACTGTTTAATATCTTCATCAGTGATTTGGATGAGGGTGTAGAAAGCACTCTGTCCAAATTCACAGATGACACCAAACTATGGGGTATAATAAACACATTAGAGAGTAGGGAGCAAATTCAGGCAGACTTGGACAGACTGGGTAAGTGGGCGGATCAGAATAGGACGCAATTTAACAAAGATAAGTGCAAACTGCTGCACCTATGGAGGAAGAATCCCCAATACATGTATAAACTGGGAAGTACCACTCTAAGTAGCGGAGCAGCCGAAAGGGATCTCAGTCATAGTCAATGCAAAAATGAATGAGTCGCCAGTGCGACAAGGTAATAAGTAAGGCTAACCGCACTCTTTCTTGCATTCGTAGGTGCATCATTAGCAGGTCTAAGGAGGTGATACTTCCCCTCTATGCAGCATTGGTCAGGCCACACTTGGAGTACTGCGTCCAGTTTTGGGCACTGCACTTCAAGAGGGATGTGAATAAACTGGAAATGGTTCAGAGAAGGGCTACTTGTATGGTGGAGGGCCTGCAGGTAAGATCCTGTGAAGACAGATTGAGGAACCTGAATCTCTTCGGCCTCCGCAAGAGAAGGCTGAGAGGTGATCTTGTGGCTGTCTACAAGCTCATCAGGGCAGGTCAGCAGGGAATAGGGGATACTCTGTTTACCAGGGCACCCCTCAGGGTTACTAGAAACTGAGGAAAGCAGTAACAGCCATAAACTGAAGGAAAGCAGATTTAGATTGGATATCAGGAAAAAATTCTTTACAGTGAGGGTTGCCAAAATATGGAATGGGCTGCCAAGGGAGAAGGTGTTTTCCTCTACCTTGGAGGCATTTAAAAGGAGATTAAACAACTACCTGGCTGGGGTTACTTAACCCCAGCACTCTTTACATAAGACCTGGCTGGGGTTACTTGACCTCAGAGCAGGGGGTCAGTCTTGATGATCTAATAGGTCCTTTCCAACCCTAGAAATCTATGGATCTACGGAAAGTCAGTGTTTCCCTGCTTCCCAAAACACAACTCTCAGATTCCCAGGGTTGCACCCCCGGAAGCAGAGAAAGCCAGGCAGGCAGTCCCAGGGTATGATGGGATTGATCCTGAGCAGGAATTCCCAGGGCATTCAGGACTGGGTGTCCCTCAAGACCTGGGAAAACATGTCACCCACTGTCCCACAGCATCAATGGGTGTGACAACAGGCAAACATGTTTTGCTCAATGAAGTGAATAAGCTGTACCAGGATATATCCCTCCACAGCTGATCCACTGCATTTGGCAATGTCTCTTTCTAACCTATCTCATCTATTTTTACAGCAGTTGGGAAAACAATTCTTTTGTTAGTGGGTGGTTTCTTTGCCTGATTACTATATTTGCACTAGACCCAGTTTGTTTGATATTATCTAGCTGTGTAATTGAGATGTCCAACGCAACTTACAAGGGTTGCGGACACTCTAAATAGGGGCTTTTAACAGCTTTGCATCACATTTTTATACAACAATTTCAGCAGCTGTTCTGCAACAAGTGCCTAATAAGTTGATTCACTAAACAAATATACCTGAGATCTTGTACTTTGCAACCCAGACGTAGCAATTAGGACTTTGGTAACAGCAGTAGAATAGCATGGTAAAATACTCCAAAACCAAAATATTTACATTAACTTCTAGGCAGCCTGGAGCAGATGGTGGAATATTCATTATTCTCCAGTAAATCTTAAAATAAGATACTCTCTGAAACCAAATGCATTATGACCATTAGCAATGTTAATGCACAGCCTATTAAATAATTCATTCTCTACAGACCATAAATTAAAATCCCTTCAATATATGTAGGTATCAAGATAAATGCTGAGGTTTATTATGTCTATAATTATAAAAAGTAGGGTACTTAACATTAAACCATCTCACTATTTAACCATTTAAGTCCCAGTGCTGCAACAGACCAGTCAGTGTTCTATAAAACAGCTGTGTCGATTCCAAGTCTCTAAAGGAAATACCTTAACAGCTTACAAAAGGGGTGCATTTTTTCAGGTAAGCTAAATTTAGAGACTAAGAAGTTTAGTAACTACCCTCCAAACCACTGAATAAAAGGCAAGACTTAAATTCTTTAGCTTCTCCATGTGTAAACTAAAGTGCAAAGAAATTAAGCTACTGATTCTGCTCTCATTGAAGTTAACTGGAATTTTCTACCAACTTCAACAAAAGCAGGAGCAGGAACAAAGAGTCAGTGATAGGACCAGAAATAAAGCTCAGGTCTTCTAATTCTCAGCCTTGTGCTCAATTCACTAGACTACGGATGTCCCTCATTATTTAGTGACAGCCTCGTATGGTAGTTTTTTAACCCAAAGTAAAATTTTACGGAATTTCACTGCTTTACAATTCCTCCACTATGAAGAATCATGTTACTTAGCAAACAGCTTAAATACTAATTATTTCTCTGGTGAACCCTGCAGTGAAACTCATACTTAGAAGAGCCCCTATAAAGCACTTCTAATATTTCTGCTGCTCAAAGAGCACTACTCCTCATCCACTTCAGTGATTTTCTACACAACAGGTACAACATTGATGTAACGAGCACTGTAAAACTGAACACTGTGCCACATATATTTTACAATACTGTGGATTCAGATCACAGAACATCTAGATTGTTTTTAAAGAATTAATACTAGATGCACTTCAAGCTGCTGTGTACACAATGGGCATGTTCCCACAAGAGGGAACGTGTCTTTCCCTGGGGAACACCCATACAACGCACGCTCTGGCACACAGCAGGTTGCCTGAGGTGGGGTAGGAGAGGCTGGGGTCAGCAACTGTGCTGGCCCCAGCAGCTTTACCTGGGATCCTAGGGGCCTCCAGGAGCAGCAGCTGCAGTGCTTTTGCAGCAGGGAGCCTGGCCGGCAGCTGGAGCATGACTCCACAAATTCATATTCATAGAGTGTAAGGCCAGGAGGGACCTTGGAAAATCATCGGGTCCACCCCCTGCACCAAGCAGGAAAGACAACTGGGGCTAGGTGACCCCAGCCAGGTGACTGTCTAATCTCCTCTTGAAGATTTCCAGGGTAGGTGATTGCGCCACCTCTGGAGGGAGCTGATTCCAAACAATCAAGCTCCAGTTTTGAGCCACATGCACCACCCTGCTTTTTTTTAGGTTTGGGGTTTTTTTACCCCAGGATCTCCCCAGCGTGAACACCTGCATGTGTGGCATATGTGGCATTACAGACAGGTCTGCAGTGCCACATACCACACATCTGCACTTGTTTGGACACGCCCAATGATTCTTCTGAGAAACCCGCCAACCTCCTACAAAATTAAAACAAAAAAGAAGAAAATTAGAATAAGAAAGAAAAGTTAAATGTGTATTTTCTTTTCTCTCTCTGCATTTTTAATATAGGTACCTACCCAAAACATAATGGTGCCTTTTTCTTTTCTCACACAGTAGGACAAATGTTAACATGATAACATATTTTACTAATCCCTGTACTGTCTGCTGGCATAAACCATTTAAGACTATTCAAGATGGTAAACAACACAAAATCTGTGGGTAAAAAAAACTGTAAAAATAAGATTCTTTTATAGATTTCATAGATTTCATAGCCATCAGGGCTGGAAGGGACCTCGGAAGATCATCGAGTCCAGCCCCCCGCCCAAAGGGCAGGAAGTCAGCTGGGGTCATAGGATCCCAGCAAGATAAGCATCCAGTTTCATCTTGAAGGTGTTCAATGAAGGCGCTTGAACCACCTCCGGTGGCAGGCTGTTCCAGACCTTGGGGGCTCGGACAGTAAAGAAATTCTTCCTTATGTCCAGCCTGAAACGATCTTGAAGTCGTTTGTGACCATTCGACCTCGTCATCCCTTGGGGCGCTCTGGTGAACAAACGTTCCCCCAGATGCTGGTGGTCACCCCTGATAAACTTGTAGCTGGCCATCAGATCACCCCTGAGCCTGCGCTTTTTCAGGCTAAAGAGCCCCAGGGCTCTCAGCCTGTCATCGTAGGGTCTGCTTCCCTGACCTCTGATCATGCGTGTGGCTCTTCTCTGGACTCTCTCAAGCTTCTCCACATCCTTTTTGAATTGTGGAGCCCAAAACTGGACACAGTACTCCAGCTGCGGCCTCACTAAGGCCGAGTACAGGGGGAGAATGACGTCCCGGGATTTGCTTGAGAAGTATCTATGGATGCAAGCCAGCGTTTTGGTCGCTTTACTAGCCGCCACATCGCATTGCAGGCTCATGTTCATCTTGTGGTCAATGATGACCCCCAAGTCTCTTTCTTCCATAGTGCTAGCCAACATAGCACTGCCGAGCCTATAAGGATGCTGCGGGTTTTTTTTCCCCAAGGTGGAGAACCTTGCATTTATCGGCGTTGAACACCATCAGATTCTCGTCCGCCCACTTGCTGAGCCTGTCCAGGTCAGCCTGGATCACCCATCTGTCTTCTGGTGTGGATGTTTTGCCCCAAAGTTTGGTGTCATCGGCAAACTTGGCCAGTCCGCTTCTGACTCCAGTGTCCACATCATTAATGAAGATGTTGAACAGTATGGGTCCAAGGACAGAGCCTTGGGGGACCCCACTGGTCACAGGACCCCACGATGAGTGACTTCCATCAATTACTACCCTCTGGGTCCGACCCCGGAGCCAATTTTCCAGCCAGTGGATCGTGGAGGACCCAAGGCGACAGTTGGCCAGTTTCTCCAAGAGGCAATCATGGGACACCAGATCGAAGGCTTTTTTGAAGTCAAGATATATGACATCAATCTCTTCTCCCTTGTCCAGGTGATAGGTCACCTGGTCATAGAAGGAAATGAGATTGGTCAAGCAAGACCTACCCTATCAATTAACATCAGAGAAAACAATTCTTTTCCTGTTAAACAGCAACTGTGCCCCTGCCATTTATCCAAAATATTTACATACCCCCCATTACCATAGTATCAGAGTACTTCATATCCCTTAACAGTTTCCCAGCATTCCAGTGGAGAAGCAAAAGCATTCCTTTCCACATGGGTAGAGCCATGGCAGAGACTGAATGTATAACTCACTCGAGGGTGTACAGTAAATCTATGGCAGAACAGGAAAGTGAACCTACTTCTTTCAAACACCAAGCTATGATTGGACTTCAGAAGACTGGATCTCTCTCACGAGGAAGTTTGAATTCATACAATTCCCAGACCAAACAGTGCTGGGTAAGCATTCATATAACTTAAAAGCCAAACTATCAAGCTGCTTCAAATTTGTTCTACTCTGTTTGCTTCCTTCCATCTACTTTGGTCTCCCCAGAGCAGAAAAGAATTATGAACCTATGCCTTAACCCAGTTTCCTGCATTAGCAGTGAGTTGTTTGATTATAAGGAAAGCAACACCAGGTCAATGCTGATAAAACAGAGTCAGGAAGACATCTTATGAACACAGCTATCAAAAGAAATACCAGAGTTGACGCTAAGAACAGGGGGAATGCTTAGGAAACTGTCCTATTCTTTTCCTTTTGTCTCATGGTAATTCATACACCTCCCATTTCTGAATTTCCCTTTCATATACAGGTTGAGTTGTTGCCCTGTGGGGTCAGGCCAACGCTCACAATCTCAATATCATGCTGTTAGACAGGAGGGTGTGGTGTACATTTGCACATACACACACACACACACACACACACAAATCAATTAGGTGCGCACACACAGTCTAGGTGCATACACCCCACCAGGCGCGCGCACACACACTACCAACTTGGGCACATACACATCCAAAATTACCAGCCTAGGCACATGCATACCTATCACCAATTCAAGCACATACACGCTTTAATGATAACGATATGAAATCATACACAATACACACATATATACACACATACACACAGGTTAAACACTGACTCAGGTGACAGTGTGTGTGTGTGTTGGTGCCTATGCTTGGGGTGCTTGGTAACTAAAGAGCAAGTGGCAGAGATCAGGGGAAAAGGCAGTGGAGATGGGGCAATAGCAAAGAAATAGCGGTTTGCAGGCAGAGGAGCTCAGGATGGCTGGAGCCACAGGAACATGGGACAGGTGTCGGAGGTGGCGGTGAGCCAGAAGCAGGAGAGGGAGAAATGAGACAGACGTTAGAGGGGCGAGGAGCAGAGATTGGAGCAGGGCCAGAACCACAGTAAAGCAAAACCCAACTCAGGGGTCCAAATAACAGTTTTATTAAATGAACACTGTACTGTACAGCTTGGTTCCCACACACACTCACACAAGCACTCCCACACACACTCACACAATGGCAGCAGGAGAAAGAGACTCAGTGGAAGGGCTGGAGTCCAGGTAGGGAAGAGAAACAGAGTCCAAGTCCTTGGTTGAAGAGAGGATGGGGGTGGCAGCTATCTATCTAGGCTGGGAGGGGTTCCTCGATGTCAAGTCGGGGTCTTTCTCCAGCGGGTGTTGTTCAGAGGGGGGTCTGGTCCAGGTGAAGATGGCATCCCAAGGAGTCAGTCTTCACTACCCATTTTTATGGGGCAGACTACCTATGATCTCCTATGGGGAGGGCATGTCCAGGCAATGTCAGCCCTGTTCCAGAGGGCTGGTGTTCTTACTGAGCATGTGCAGCCTGGCACAATGGTGGGTTGCCTCGTCTTTTGTTTCTTGAATGCTGAGGGTGGTTACAAGGGTTGGGTCGTTGGTCCAGGTATTGGTTTTGATGGTGGGGTGATTTAGTAGGGGGTCCTGCTATCATTGTGTTTCATTCATCCATTCACTCTTTTGTTTCAGGCATTCAAGGAAAACCAATTTACATGGAAGAGGTTACAGAATTGCAACATACTTACACAACAGGGCATGGGGACAAGATGAGAACAAGATGGGAATGGATACTTGACATCACTTTACAGACAAGCCTAAACCATACAATATTAATATGAAACAATAAAAATCAATGCACAAATTATTGGAATACAATAAAATACAATAGAAAACAGTAAAAATCAATACAAACATAACAGAACAGTATTTACCATATCTAAAAAGGGGCATATTACAATAATAGTATACAAGATCTTAGCTTAGCTTACCTAATACTACTTGAAATGATTTATAAGGGATAGAGAGGGCAGAGAGAAAGTCAGAAATGGTTGGGGAAGGGGAGGGAATGCATTTTAAAAAGAAAAAAAAGAAAAACTGAGGGTTTTGCTACAGTTAAAATATGTGCAATATAAAAATGTCCTGAATTACATTTACAAGAATGGAAAAAAAATAAATCCTTCGGAAAACCACCAATATACATGTTATACTAGAATCAACTTTTTAGACAAAGCCAATATATGCTGCACATGTAAAGCGTGACATTTTAAAGGAAACAAACTGTATTTTAAAATTACATACATAGTTATTCATGCCTTCTTTTTGTGTGCACAGAAACTTAAATTTTTGTTTATAACCTGCAAAGTGTGCATGCAAACTGAGTACATAAATGTCTTAAAACTATGTGATTTGCACATGTAATTTCAGTTTGCATAAACAATTCCAAATTTGTTTGCATTCAACCCCTTCAATTTGAGAAAATCTAGCTTTAAAAATTCCAGCTCTGAAGTCTGGGGTCACTGTTTGAAATCTTGTACAAATTAGCTTCATACAAATGTGCTAATAAAATATGAAACTTGTACCTAATATGCAAATCTTTCCTAATAAAAGGATTGTATGCATCTTCCTAAAATTATTAAAGGTCACTGACCTGACATACATCTGACTAGAAAAGCTAAGCAAGAGCTCAAAGGCATTTCAGGAAGACGAGCCAATCTCTGGTTTGTAAACTTTCTAACTAGCTGGGGAAATTTTCCATTCTGATGCTCCTAAGGCAATGATTATCAGGTTAAGCTCCCTTTAGAAATTGCTCTTACAGCTTTGGGACACTGGACACCATCCTGATTCCAGCAGCAGTTATTTGAAGTCAGTTAAATATCCGGCCTTAAGGGTTTCTTGAGAGGTGCTAGCCCCCTTATTTTCCATTCACTTCAACATTTCTCAAGAAAGGCACGATATCTTCCCAGAGCAGGCCCATCATTGGAATATGAAACAGACAACTGCTTTGGGTTACATGCGTGTAGTTAACTGAACAAAATTATCCTAGTTGAATTTGCCCGGTAGCTATGCTGTCGGAAATCATGCTTAGTATGTTTCGTATTGCCTTTAACCAGACTTAAGTGAAGAAATGTACAAATAAAAGCAAAACTATCTTTCCATGTACCCCTTCTTGTATCATTTAAATCAGTGGCTCTCAAACAGGGTGCCACAACACAGGTACTGCCACTATGATGGCAGCCAAGTAAAACTGCCCTACGCACACTTCTGGGCTAAGTACAGACAGTCAAAAAGCCAAAGGCTAAATTTCTTCAGTCTTTGCAGGCCAGTCTAAGCTGCAGAGATTAAACTGAGAAACAACTAGACACACACACACTTTTGATTCAGGCAATGCAGCCACATGCCTGCAGTGGCTCAGGTCAGAAGCCAGGGGGTGCTAGAGCATGGCTCCCTTGCGCACAGCCAGCATGAGCTGTGTGTTTGCTTCCTCTTCCTGCTGCCCCTAAGGTCTCTGGGATTTGTAGTCCAGCATCACAGCGGCAGGACTCTCCAGGTTTGCTCATCACTTCCTCTTTCTACCTCCAGATGTCTCTGGGATTTGTAGTCCACAGTCACATTCAGCAGTAAGTTTCAGTAAATTTAGCAGCAGGGCAGCTCTTTACTGGG
>NW_005841871.1:2549013-2567852 GCF_000455745.1 Alligator sinensis
TGATTTGGAGTCAGCAGCACCTGACTGAGCAGCACTGAGATAAGTTGATAGCAGCACCAAAAGCAGTTCTCAACCAAAGTTACCACCACATTCAAAAAAGTGTTGGAGTGCACTGACCCTGAAAAGCCTGAGAACCATTGATTTCACAGAATCATAGAAAATTAGGGTTGGAAGAGACCTCAGAAGGTCATGTAGTCCAACCTCCTGCTTAACAAGGAATAACAGCCATAAGTTGACAGAGACTAGATTCAGGCTAGATATCAGGAGACTACTTCACAGTCAGGGCAGCTAGGATCTGGATCCAACTTCCAAGAGAAGTGGTGCTCGCTCCTACTCTGGGGGTCTTTAAAAGGAGGCTGGATGAACACCTAGCTGGGGTCATTTGACCCCAGTACTCTTTCCTGCCATGGCAGGGGATTGGACTTGATGATCTGCTCAGGTCCCTTCCGACCCTACCAACTATGAAACTATGAAACTATTAAATCCCCTCTCAGTCCTCTCTTCTCCAGACTAAATAAGTCCAGGTTCCTCAGCCTCCACTCAGAAGTCATGTGACCCAGCTCCCTATCTATTTTCATTGCCCTCAGATGCACTCTCTCCAATACATCCATATCCTTTCTGAAGTGGGGAGCCCAGAACTGGACACAGTACTACAGATGTGGCTTCACTAGTGCCAAATAGAAGGGAAGAATCATTCCCTCAATCTGCCGGCATGCTCCTACTAATGCTCCTACTCTTCTTCACAACAAGGGCACACTGTTGGCTCATATTAAGCTTATTGTCCACTGTAATCTCATTTCTTTTTTTGCAGAGCTGCTGCTTAGCCAGTCAATCCCCAGTCTCTACTGGTGCATTGGATTGTTCCTTCTCAAGTGTAGGACTTTGCACTTGTCCTTTTGAACCTCATGAGACTTCTTTGGGTCCAATCCTCCAATTTATTGAGTGCTAGCTGTACTATCCGGTGTATCTACTTCCCCCAGCTTGGTGTCTTTTGCAAACTTGCTGAGGGTGCACACCATCCCATCTTCCTGGTCATTGATGAAGATATTGAACAAAACCAGCCCCAGGGCCGACCCTGGGGCACTCCACTTGACACCACTGCCAACTAAACATCAAGTTGTTGATTACTACCCTCTGGGTGCATCTACATGAGATGATTTACTGTGCAGCAGGCTAATTTTCTGCACAGTAAACCATCACCATCCGTATGCGCACATCAAGTGAATTTACTAAGCTGCCAGATAGTCGTGTCAGATATAAGTGGTATCTGGCAAAGCAGTAAATTACTGTGCTTAAACACACGTGTCAGCGGTGACAGTGGGATTAGGTTACTCCGGCTCAAATTGAGCCAGAGTATATTCAGTCACATTAACTGCATATGTAGATGTGTGCCCGGATCCCAACAATCTAGGCAGTTTTCTATCCACCTTGTAGTCCATTCATCCAAACCATACTTCCTTAGCTTGCTTGTGCAATTTAAATGATCAGATTCAAGATATTCTGAATTATTTGATAATTTTGTCATTTAAATGGGAATATGCAATAATAGTTCTTGACCCTGCAATATTTTCCTGAGTAAAAGTTCCAGTGTTACACTGATTTACAAAATGGAAAAAGTTCCAACTAGACACCTGCTAGCTATTGGTGCAGTCTTTGAGGATAAAACAAGAGGAGTCAAACTCACCTCCTCACAAAGCACCCTGTACCTCATCACTAACTGTAACATTAACAAAGACCTACTAAGAAATGCAAAGAAATAAAAATTGCTACAGTCTTTTGCTTTCTAAACTTCTGATTGTTCTTCATTAGGACCTACACAAGGTCAGTCGAAACATATGCATTTCCCTCCCTCCTAACTCTCAATATCAGTTTTAGGGACTTTTTTAAAAATCGCCTCCCTCCGGTTTCCTGTTTGTCTCCCAAACAGCATCATGAGAAGCTGAAATTATAGCCTCTCCTTACCCAACCAAGTTTCATCCCTTGTGACAAACTTCAACATTCAAAAACTCTCTCCGGGCACATCTACACAAGATGGTTCGAGTGCAGTAGAATTAGTCTACTGTGCTGAAAGCATCTCATGTAGACATGCCCAGAGAGAGTTTTTGAATGGTGAAGTATATCACATAGGATGAAACTTGGTTTGGGTAAGGAGAGGTTACAATTTCAGCTTCTCATGAATAATTCTAACTGCACGTTAGCGCATTCTAGACTAATTCTACTGCGCATTAGCACAAGGGGCAAAACCCGTACTAATGCACTAATGCACAATAGCATGAGTCTACCCTGCAGAAGCATCCCCTAAAATGTGTGCACCAGGGCTACTATTCAGTAGCGTGCATTAATGCACATGTAGATGTGTCCTCCTAGTCCCAATTATGTTGCGCAACAATTTTTTTTCATGCTATGAAAAATGGAACCAGTGTTACTACTGGGATCACTGCAAGAATAAATCTGACCTGTTTTGTAAGTTTACTTTGTCTTTCACTCCACACCACAGGAAAAGCTGAGAAACAGGTATTCTGATACAGCGGGCATAAAAAGCACTACAGCTCAACCTTAAAACTACTGGGCATTTATACGCATGCTCTGGGATTGGAGGGGGATGTTAGGGTGACAATATTTCGATCTTTGGAAGCACTGGATTTGCAGCTGAATACAAGGCTTTAACCTGTGGCCTAGCAGAGCTGCTAACCACAAGGCAAAATGATAGCTAAGCCATCCATTTGCTTATGCTAAGTAAGAATCTTAACTGTGTTAACCATTTTTCTGAAAAAGCAGCTAGTGAGTCTGCGTGAGTCTGCGTGCTGTGAATGAGGTAAAGTTTTAGGAATGTGGAAGATGTACATGAGACTAAAAAACAGACTGGAATGTGAAAAACAACACGTAACTGGTAACAAAATCCGAGATGAATATATGCGAAAAGGTGAATGGTGATTGGTGAAGAAGCTTCCAGGTTTTGGTCAAAGTCCGCCCATTGACCAAAGAGCAGGAGTCAAGGTCTTAGACATGCGCTCACAACAAAAACACATATAAATGAGTGAAATGCATGGGCAATTCCATGTTAATGAAACAAACAGCAAACAGAGGCAGAGCTTGAGATAGGAGGAGAGATGGGTGGAACATGGGAGGAGTGAGGGTGGAATAAATGGTAATGAGCATAAATCAAAGTGTATAAATGTGGGAAAAAACTACTGTTCAGTGCAGGTCCCTGGTTTGCTGGTTTTCTGGGACCCTTGTCCGAAGCTGTCTCCATTCTGAATAAAGCTGTTGTGACCAATGTGTGCAAGTAGCGTTTGCTTCCTGTCTGCTCTGGCTAATGAGTAACAGGACCCATGAGCAATTGGATCATCATCTCCCTAGTCATTGTGTGCCACCTGGAGTCAGGGTCTAAAAGGGGTGAGGACGCTTTAATTAGAGCAGCTCCAAAAGCCACTCTAATTAAAGCGCCTGGAGTGTCTTGTGCATGTGTCCCTGCACTGAAAAATGGCAGCAGTGACACTTTAACTAAAGCTCTTCCAACAAGCTTTAGTTAAAGCGCCCCCACCACCGTTTTTGAGCACGGGGATGCTGATAAATGAGATGCTGGAGTCTGCTGGAGCACGGTAATTACCATGCTGTAATTACAGTGCGTCAAAGCAGCCTCACCGCTTGCATATAGGTGCCCATTATGTCACTCTAATGGTGAAGCTTAATAAAATAACAACAAAACCCCTGGCAGCTCTGAATAGAGAAAAGGACACTAATGCTGTCCTCTTTAGCTTTTCCTAAGTTCTAAACCATGCACGTGCAAAAATATTCATTATGCTCAAATCTGATTTGCTGCACTTCCGTTCCTTCATCAAAAAGAGTGATTGGAAGGAACAAAAAACCAGTTTTTCCCATACTCCCTATACTGCTGTTGCCTATTAAAATGTTACCTCATCTCCATAATGAGGATACTGATTTAAATGAGTCCACCTGTGATACCACTGCAAGTACTACAAGCAGGAAATTGCTTTGCTGGATATCATCAACAAAATACCCCAGATTTCCCATCAGTCTTAGTCTCATACAGATTGCAAATCAGAGATTTCTACTAACACTTGTCATGTTTAGATATATTTTCAGTAGCAGACAACAAAAAAGCAGTAGAGGCAATATAGTACTCTAGAGATCTGATCTACAGTCCACTAAAGTCTATTAGAAAAATTCCCATCGACCTACCTTGGCGTCCTTTGGATTAGATCCAGAGAGTAATACTTTACAGGGCTGATTCTGAAGGGAGCTGAAGCACTACAATTCCCATTGCCTTTTAATGTTAGTGTCCTTCATTTCTCAGAATCAAACTGTGTATAGGAAGCGCTCTGCAACTGGAAAGTAATGAGGACTCTGTAATCTGGGTCACTTTCCCCACGCAGCTGGTTAAGTATGCAAAGAGATTGATACAAAAAGCAATACATAAAAATTCTGCGCGGTTTCATCCTGTATAAAAGGGCCTATACAGGTAAACTGAACAGAATTTTAGTTTCCTTCACCATCCTGCCTTTCCTTATGTAAAACATTACTGTTCTGGTTCTTCTGACCCTGCAGAGACTGAACAAATGCATACAGAAAAGAAGAAACTATCGTGTAGAAATGAACAAGTTCATAAAAAGGAGGAGAGAAAACCAAAAAAGGAGTGAGAACAGAAAGAATAAAGATGTGCAAAGAGAAAATCAATGATGAGGCAATGGACTGTTTCTTTTTAGGAAAATATTTTAAAAATTAACAAAAATATTAGAAAGTGAGACCACCAGAGATAAAAAGGAGATGAACACAGAAAGAGAGAAAAAAATGAAGTGTAAGACCAACAATGTTATCTGGGTCTATTCTCTTTATCTTCTCAGAGATGTTTGTTTTTTGAAAGCATATACAGACAAATGAATAATCTCCTTTGCTCTGGCACTTCCTGCAGCCAAGCTGGTTCCAAATGTACTGGCACCTGCCTTTCCTTTGAATTACTTCATTCATTTCTAACTAGGAATTTACCTGCTCTCTATGACCTAATCCACACATGCGGGCACGTGCGGTTTGTGCTGCCACAAACCACATGCCTTGCACTTTAAACCGTGGATTTCCCAGTAGCAAAAAAAAAGCCCCAATAAAAAAAAGCAGTGCAAAGCATGCAAAAGCAGCATGCACTTTGATAAACATGGAGACGGGGGAGCAGGCAATCCCCTGGCTAGGGTGCAGCATGCCTCAAGACGGGCTGCCTGCTCCCCCATCTCCACAAGCCGCTCTCCAGATGGCTGGGGCACAGGGTGCCTCAGTGCGGAGGCTGCCTGCTAGCTAGCCCTGCATTGGGGCACCCTGTGCCTCAGCCAGGCCCCCTGCAGCACATGGAGCCTGGCTGGGAGCCAGCACGAGCTGGGCACAGGTAGCTTGCCTGAAACAGGACAATTTGTCCCTCAACAAAGAGCACGTGCAAGGTGCACAAATTTGTGCCACTACTATTTGTGCTGCTACAAGCACATACCCCTGGTCATCTGGACATGGGCTACAAGTCCATTCATAGCATCTGACAAAGTAGACTGACACCTACAACAGCTCCTGCTTCTCTGAATGAGTTAGTCTGTAAGGTGCCACCCTGCCCTGCTTTCTGCCATATTCAGAATAACTTCAGAATAACTAATTACCTCTCTCTCTTACAGTACTGGCTTGTATTGTAACTGATAACTGTATAATATTGTAATACTTTGATTATGCCCCCAAGGGATAATTAAGGGAGACAAAATTTAGGAGCCAGATCCACAGCTAGTGTCATTCACTGAAATCAGTGACCTATGCTGATTTACACAAGCTAAGAATCTGATTCTAGATGCGAGTTCCCATGAAACCTTAATATATTTATTCCACAAGAGTACCAGCTGGTAGAATTATGTTATTGGTATCCTTCTAGCCTATTTCAAACTGCAGAGGAAGAACAAGATATATTTATAAACAAGATCACAAGACAGTCACCAGCAAGAAGGGGCAAGAAGGTACTCAAATGACATTTATTCCCAGCTTTTCCTAAAGCCTTAGCAGATGCATGGTCATGCTTCTTACAAACTAGGCTTCAAGTCCCTCCTAAAACACACTATCTGATCAGAATGTTTAATATTTCCACTAATGGTTTTTATTTAACCAGCAAACCAAGCTTAATTATGCCATTGCACCTTTCAGCTAACAAGCAGCAAAGCCTGTGTACTTCAAAACAATGTTCCTGTACAGTACGCTGGAGACTGACTATTTAAAATCAAGTACTGAGACATCAAAGGCATTTTTAATGCTTTGAAAGGGCCAGACATATGAATAATCTCAGGTAAATTTTAATAAATAAAAGATGAGGCCTCAACATGTTGATAAGAACATCTACTGCACCAGTCATGTACAAAGAGTAATGACTTGAATATAAAATTAATCCTGGACCAAAGTTGTCCATTTAATTACCATTAATCTAACTTCAAACTGAAGAAACCATTTGGCATATGTAGGGACCTGCCTAAATCGTGGTGAGACAAAGGGTTTCTCACAGCCCACTCGCAGTGCACAGAGCTGATTTCATGGCAGTTCCGCCCCTCAGCACTGATTGGCAGAAAGGCTCAGAGCGGCAAGGGGGCAGCTACTTTCTTGATTGCTGGCTGCCCTTTGTGCAGCCCCGCCCCTCAGCACCGATTGGTGGAGAGACCCCAGTTGAGAGGAGGAGCACGTCCCTAAGTATATGTAGCATAGGTTTCAAATGGTAAGTACAGGCAGTACTCAGACTTAGGACACAACTGATTCCTGAGAACCGCGTCTTAAGTGAAAACGCTGCAACTCGGAACAGATTTTCCCAGAGGAAACAATGTTATAAATGGGGGATTGGTTCCTAAACCAAGGCCCGATACCCTATTTTCACAAAAAATACCCCAGAATTTTGTACTCAATCAATTCTAGATGAGTAATATAGCTACATTAACATATTTATATTGTAAATAGCAATCATATTGATATGGAAGGACTTCTTTGAGGTGACTTTGCTGGACTTTTTGAAGGGCTCCTGGTTGGACTTTTTGAAGGGCTGTTGGCTGGACTCCTCTCAGGAGTCTTGGCTGCAGGTTTTTCTGGAGTCTTCTCTGCTTTCTTAAAGAAAGTGTCCAAGGAAGTTTGGACAGATGAGAGGTGGGCGACACATCAAACTTGTAAAGTTGAAACTAGCATCCAAAAGTTGAACAGGGTGTCACAATTTATAAACGCTGTAAGTGCGAAACGTAATTCGAAACATTGCAAGTCAAGGACTACCTGTACTATAGTTTCTTAAAACAAAATTTCAATACACAACATAAAACAATTAGCAGACACCAAGAAACCAGTTGTCCATGTATGTTTTATCCACCAAATAATATTCTGTAATTAACTCAAGTGACATATATATTCCTAGATAGATAGACAGATAGATAGATAGATAGATTCTGCATACACTGATGTGTGAAAATCTTGCTATAATTAAAGTTTCCAAATGACCACAGTGATGAAAACTCTGCAATAACAGTTAATCATACAGGATCTGATCTTGCTGAACAGGCACTGAGCCATTGGCTACCTCCTTAGACAGTATTCACGCTGTCTGCTGAGATACCTATTTCCCGTGATAGGCCTCACTTAAGATTGCCCTAAAGAAAATACAGTGCTCCAATTTATGTGCATGAGTAATTGTATTGTCTTCCCCAGCAAGACCAAATTCTTCTCTTGGAGATATATATATATATATATATATATATATATATATAAGAGCTTCCCATTAAGCTCTGTTCTTTCAGTCCAGCTTTAATACAAGAACAGCTAGTTTAAAAAAGGACACAGTCTACTCAAAATCATTCTTCTGTCTTCTGTCTACTCAAAATCATTTTTCTAGCTAGTACTGTTAGCTTCAATCCTACAAAAACATATATGTATTTAATTTTAAGTATACGTGTAGTCAATAAGCATATCATACACATAGGTCCTGCAAAGACTAGGACTGCGTTTTCAAGACCAAACCAGATTTATCACAAAACTGGTTGCTAACCATCATGAATGGAACTACCTACATTACTTACAAAGCTGAAGCACTGAATATTTAAGGACATCATCAATCCTATGTCACCCAGTACACTGCTCTCATCTATTTTTATACCTGATATTTCATCACAGTTTAGTGGCTTTGTTTTAACTAAATAATGCTGCAACATGTAAAAATCAGAGCCTGAGTACACAAAGTCACATAAGTCACCATGGCCATATAGGCCAACCTGCAATGTACTAACTTTGTGGGCTCAGAGCGCAAGAAGATCATATATATATTTTAAAGGAATAATCACATGGCTATTAAACACTGCTATATGAAGACCAGAGTGCAACCCGGTTTGAGCGGTAATGTTAAGGGGTGTCAGATCACTTTGCTCAGGGCAAAAAAAAACCCTCTTAACTGATCAGTTGTAGTCAAATACAACAGCAGCAAACAGCTAATGGAGACCTCAATTTGATACATTACAGATATATCAAAACACAAGCATTCCATCGTACACATGCACTCTCCTTTTAATGTTCATGTTTCTAAAATCAAATAGTGACTAAAGCACCCGAGGAGCTTTCAAGGTAATTATAATTCATCTCCTTAAGACGATATCAAGTTCTTAGATATCAATGCTCTAATGCTACCAGTCATCTTCAGGCTGTAATCAACTGTTCTGGTGATATCAGTAAAACGACTTACTCCATAAACTACAAAATAACCTTAGTACTGTTCTCATTTAGTGCCAACAGCTGTGTCTTTGCCTCTATCTTCATCTTAGCAAGGCTCAGTTACTACTAAGAGTACAGCAATCTAAGTGTGTGAACTGCAGAGCCCCTGATCTATGATAGCTTCACACACATTTACCACCTCCCAGCTTTTATTTGTTTTTCAAAGAGGTGTCATTCATTTTAAATCCTACAGATGTATTCTGACTTGATAACTGCAATAAATAACAGCTTGTAAATATTTCATTTCATTTATAAAGGAAAGGAATTTCTTACCCATGGGACACTAGAAATGAAGAAGCATGCATCATGGCTCAGAACTGCCATATAATCTTTAGAGTCTGCAGTAGTATCTTAACTAAATACAGACAACAAAATTCATCGTGGCAAAGATTACAAAAGTTGAACTGTTACCCATAGTGCTACTTTTGTACAAAAAACATTGCATATGTATTCAATTTTTATTAAACTGTTGTAAGTAAGGTTGCAGAGTAGCAGAAATACTCTGGTGCTGGAGATCATATATATGAAAACTTACAGGGGCAGATCCAGAGGAATGTGACAGTGTGATCACTTCCCTTTTCAGCTGTGTAGTACATGCACAGTGAGTTCTCTGAACTCCCTAGTACATCAGTGCTACTCCTGCTGCAGCTCTGCAGGTGTCGTGAGCTATGACTTTACCAGCAGATCAGCACGGGCTCTGGCCACAGCTCTTACCATCCCATGGTGCTGGAGCTGAGGGGGTGCATGCCACCACTGCCACTCACCCCCTCTTTCCCCATGCTGTTGAATTCAGCAATGAGGGAAGGGGAGAGGCACTAAAAGAAGGAAGAGCAAACAGCAGCAGCACTGACCCCTCAAACTCCAGCGCCACATGAAAGCAGGGGGTTGGGCCTGAGCCTGTGGAGAAGAGCTAGTGAACAGAGCTCTGGCAGGAGCACCGATGTGCTGGGATCATGACAAGGGGGGCATGCAGCTACACATGCACAGAGCACACAGCCAAAGGGGGAATGGCCCCTAGGGCTGTGCAAAATGGCACCGTTTTGTTCCAACTTCCGTTTTGCCGTTTTGAAGGCCAGTGTTTCGTTTCATCACTCTGTTTCATTTTGAAGCACTGTTCCGTTTTGTTTCATCAAAACTTTCGCTATTTCGACCATAGGCTATAATGGGGACTCATGAAAATGCCTACAGCCTTGTCATTTCTTGCCTGCTTCGGATGATAATTGCAGAGATGGTAGACCCTTCTGAGGGCATGAAGCCTTCCAAGTTTCAAGGAGATAGGTGCAGGGGTTTCTGGGAAACTGCACCTCGAACTGCTGACAAGCAAAACTCATATCACTTGCCAGCAGCGGCACCCTGCTGTCATCCCATGCAGATCTGGGAGCCCACACCCCCGAGAGGCCTGCAGGGCTGTGCCAGACTCTCCCCGGGGGGCACAGGCCCCTGGATCTGCGTGCGGGATGACAGCATGCTGCCGCTGCCAGCACAGGCCAGCACCAGCACTGGATTCTTCCTGGTGCTCGGCGCAGGCTGCACTGGACAGATTCAAGTGCTGGCTCTGGCCCCAGCCAGAAGCAGTAGCATGCTGTCATCCTGCATGCAGATCTGGGGGCCCATGCCCCCTGGGAAGGCTGTGGGGCTATGCTAGACTCCTCCTGGGGAGCGCGGGCCCCTGGATCTGTGCGCAGGATGACAGCAGGCTGCCACTGCCGGCTGGGACCGGTGCTGGGCACAGCTTGAAACAGCTTTGAGACAAAACACCCATCAAAATTTCACACAGCCCTAATGGCCACACACTCCACCTCCGCCACAGTTCTGGGTCTGCCCGTGAATACTTAGATTAAGTCATGTAAAAAATTGCTGAATAACTGATAATTGGCTATGGAGCTTCACTTCAAAATGGTCATTCAAATCCATCCAGAGTGGCAGTGATTTAAAGTTGTTACCAGCTGAGACAAGGTTGTCAAATATACAACTCACAGGTTGAATCTAATCTCCATGATACACTTACGTGGTCCATGCAGAATATCAAGTATGACATGCAGAATACATAGATTTTAATCTTACTTTAAAAAAAAATCTGGAGCAGAATTAGCTACAGATATAACCTTCAACAGCTTCCTAGTAACAAATGCTGTTACATCTGAGTCTGCAAGGCAATATGTAGCAGTGACTAAAAGGGATACAACTCTTTGGTACTAACCTAGCAAATGGAAAAAGGAAAGGGGATGGGAGTGAAGACTGGGAAGGAGTAGGAGTGTAGTGGGGAAGGAAACAGGCAGAAGAGATCAAAAAGACAAAGAGTAAGAAGAGAAAGACACAGAAGCTGATGGTGAAGTGAAAGAATCAAATGAAAGAATTAATGAGAAGCACAATTTCTCACCAGGTGATTTGAATATGACAAGATTACAACAAATAAATGACAAATACACGTATATCTACTTGTTATCTATACTTGTGTATCTATTCTATTCTCTTCATAATCTATGTAACACATTTGTACAAACATCAATGAGAAATCTACTGTAACTCAAAAAGGTGCCCCAGTGTGCTTGCAGTCAAAGCCCCCTGCCACTGACATGCTGCTGAAGCCCCCCATGTCAGACTAGAGCTGAGTTGTTTTTGGCCACTGCTTGTAAGGTTTGCTGGCTGCTGGTCTATAGGATCATGAAAGATTTGAATAAAATGGATTCACCAAGTCCCAGAATACAAGTACTAAAGGGCATTCACTGAAATTATCAGGAGGCAGGTTCAAAATAAACATGAGGGAGTTTGTTTGTTTTTGTAATACAGTGCATAATTAACTCATAGCACTCTTAGCTACAGTAGAAGCAGACAGTATAACTAGTTGCAAAAGGTATTTGGACAAAATCACGCAGCACAAATCCATTTGGAGCTATGAAATAGAACGATCAGGGGTGTATTCTCTGACATTCCTAAACCAATGCTGGTTGATGTCAGGGAAGATAAGATGGGATGGATCGCTCTACGTACACTCTGTTCATATGCTCTCCTTTCTAGAGCATCTACTGCTTGTCAAAATCAGGCTGCAAACAGACAACACCCTTGTGTCACCATGAAAAATGTTATGGAAGCACAAAACCCGAGTAAACAGACACTGATGCACTTTGCCACATCACAAATACCCAAAATTGTGGCTGCAACAATTTGTAGTAATAGTTTGTGTTGCCTTTTCGCAGCAGACATGTTTGCTTATGGTGCAAGAACACGGGCAGCCCAGGGCTGCCTGCACTCTCCAGATGCCGCAAGCAGATGTTCCCATGGTTTCAGGGGCACAAATCCTGTGTGATAATGGCTCCAAGCACCTGGCCCTGGCCCTGGTCTAAGTGCACCCCAAGGTACCCCTGCTCCACACTTTCAGATGCATGCTATGGGAATTCCACTGCAGGTGTGGAGCAGGGAAGTCAGAAAATCCTAGGTCGCCCATCTGCAAGGGCCTGATCCTGTAGGAGAATTCCCAGGGTGTGCATCTGCAAGTGGAGGTCCCCCCACTTGCAGACATGGGGCACAGCAGTGTGAAACGCGCACCAGGACAATTCCCAAGGTGTGCATTTCACACTTCCTGAAAGAAAAAGAAACCACTTCTACTAGCTGAGAAGGGAATTTAATATTCAGACAGTCTTTAGCCTTTCTGGTCAGACTGCCAATTTCCACCAATTTAAGGAGTGGCTTTCATGTGAGATGGACTAAAATTGCAAAGACATTTTACCCTGATAATTCATCAGCAATAAAAAATTGTAAGTTTCAGTCATTAATAACCTGGCTTTCATGTGAGCTAACATCTTATATGTGAAAGGCCTTGAATCCCATTAGCAATCCCCTGAGTCAATGACTGGCCCATAACCAGGGATCCTAGTTTTCCCTGATAAAAAATTGCAAATTTCTCCAATTAAAAAAAAAATAGAAAATTCTCTGATTAAAAACCCTAAAATCCATGATTAAAATGAAAGGCCCCCCACAGTCCCCCGGCCCTGCTGGTGCCCCTCACTACCCCCCAGCACTGCTTGTGCCCTTCACTCCCCCCCACAGCCAACCACAGCCCTGCTCATGCCCCTCACCCCCCCTGTATCCATACCCCCTGCACACCCAGCCCTGCCAGAGGAGGTCCCCAGCTGATAGGGCTACAAGGCCAGAGACCTGGATCTGCAGGCCCATACCCCCGGCAAGAGGTGGCGGCTGCTGCAGCAGAGAGGAGCCTGGTCACCCCTCACCGCTGCCTGCCTGCTGTGGACTCATGCAAGGGAGGGTGTCACAGAGCACTGAGGTGCCCTGCTCCCAAAGAGGGGGAAAACTGCTAGGGAGGAAGCCCTAGCAGGAAATAAGGAGCCCAGCTGTGGGTTGCCAGGGCAACCAGGGACAGTCAGCTGACCAGAAGGGGCAGGGCCTGGCTCCCTTATAAACCCTAGGGGCTGGGGCTAGAGGCAGTTCCCTGCCAGCTGCCAAAGAGGAAGGAGCTCTCTGTCCTGGGAGAGAGGGGAAATCTGGTGCAGGGGCTGCATCTGAGAGTTAAAGGGTCACTGGTAGGACCGAATGTTGTTTGAGCCGGTTGGCTTCTGTTTTTGTTATAGCCGAAGGGCTTGTGTTTATGTTGTTGTTAGACTGGTGGTTTGGGTGAGGCTATTAGGGGTTGGAGGAGGCCTCATAGGGGACCCACAGTAGTGTGGGGACCCCAGAGGAGCATTTGAGAAGCCCTAGTGCGGGCATGGCGAGCCCCAGGGAGGGGTCACTGTTGAGAAGCCCCAGAGCGGGCGCGGCGAGCCCCAGAGGAGGGGGCAACACTTGAAGGCCCAAAGAGGGGCCTGATTCTGATAAGGCCGAGATATAACAGCTATCCCATCGGCGAGGTGTGGACTGCGGTATAGGGGAGGAAATGGAGCCACAGATAGCACCCCCTGGCAGCAGGGCAGTACAAGGGCAGCCTCCCACTAATTAACACCAATTAATTAATTAACAACAAGGCATGGCAGGCGAGTAGGCAGGCAGTTGCCCCCAGGAACAGGGGTGCGGGCCACATTTTAGCCCGGCCCAGAGCGGCCACCTGTCACAGAGGGCCAGCTCCCTGCTGCTGCACACACTCCAGGGAGGGACAGGAGGGACTCATGCCCCCCAGATCTGTGCACACGGCAGACACAGGCTGCCTGCTGCAGGCTCGGACTCTCGCCCTGCTGCCCTACCCCTGGGCCTCTGCAGCCCAGCAGGTGCAACCTGGAGCTGCAGGGCAGAGCAAGACCGTGCAGGAAGGTTCCTTGCCGCTGCGAGCTCTGCACTGCCCTGCTGATGCATCCCCTGCGAGTGGCACCAGCGTGACGCACAACTCTACACCACCGCACCCGCTGCTGCTGTGCAGGCAAGGGAAGCCTTGCCAGGGCACTGCAGAGCTTGCGGCAGCAAGCAGCTTTCCTATACAGCACCAGTCTGCCCTGCCATGCTGGGTTGCACCCACTGGGCTGCAGAGGCCCTGGGAGAGGACAGCAGGGCCGGAGCCCAAGCCCATAGCAGGCAGCAGGTATCCCCCACCCTGCACACACATCTGGGGGACACGAGTGCCCCCACCCCCCCCAGAAGTGCACGCAGTGGCAGGGAGCTGGCCCCAACCCTTGCTCCTCCAAAGAGCTGCCCACGACCCCATCCCACTCCCCGCCAGGGTCCTGTGGCTGCGCATTGCAGCCCCAGGCCCCAAGCCCCATGCACCACCTGGCTGGGCAGCAGCTGCAGCCCCAACCCCAGCCCTGTCCAACGCCCGCCCTCCCTCCTTATGGGGGCATCAATATCCACCCCCACCTCCCCACCACTTTC
The DNA here is from genome assembly GCF_000455745.1 of Alligator sinensis. Lineage (NCBI taxonomy): Eukaryota > Metazoa > Chordata > Crocodylia > Alligatoridae > Alligator > Alligator sinensis. Next base: position 2,563,591 of record NW_005841871.1, read on the forward strand.
CTGCGGGAGCTACTCACCAGGCTGTCTGACAGCCATGTGCATATACATGCAGATGGTGCCCCCTGCCTGACTACCCTCCTCCTACTCCCTCCCAGCCCCCGGCAGGCTGGAACTCTGCCAGCCTGCAGAGAGCTCTTTGCAAAAATGCAAAATCTGTGGGTTTCTCCAGTAAAATGAGAAATACATGTTTTCTTCAGGTAAAGTAGGAAATCCGCGTTTTACTCCATTTTTCCATGGGAAACGGAAACCCCAGATCCCTGCCCATAACTAACTTGATTTTAAAGTGTCAGATACCTGCACTCAAAGAAAACCATTTCTTCTTAACATTCTCCAGTATAGGTGACATTATTGGAAGAGGACTGTCAAGGTTCACATGCCCCAGAAATGTAGTCCAGTCTACCAAATCTGTTTCAAAGACACTTGGGGAGAAAGGGTCCCACCAGTGGTTTCCAATGCTCTAAAATGTAGCGTTGGACTACTACTGTGTCAAGAACACTGGATGAATTTAATTACAGAAACAAAACCACTTCCTCAGCCACCCTTTGCAACTCTCACAAGTAAGCATTCAAATCAGCCCTGCTGCAGAAAAGAAATAGGGGTGCTTCTCCCAACCACATCATCTATAGCACTGTGGGCACCTCTGGCTGATCCAGGAGCACTCTCAGCAATAGTCTCTTCTCTACAGCATGCACTCAGCACCTCCAGCACCAGCTGCCTGCTGGACCACAGTGGAAAGGGAAGAGATCAGCTCTCACCCTTCCTGCTAGGCTATGGGAACCTCAAAGGAAGCTGGATCAAATCTTGGCTGGCTCAGCTTCCCTCCAGTACTGCAACCCAGTACAAAGGGAAAAGAAAGCTCATAACCATCATCCAGTTATGACTCCCTCATTCCTAACCCCTTGCCCAACACAGGCAAGAGCATCCTGGACACTTCTTTTAGTTCTTGCCAGCTGACTATGGCCTGCTAGAGCCCACAGCTCCACCGGTGATTCTTAGAAAGCAATTCCTTCTCTGAATCCACTCTTCCAGATGTCAAGGAACCATCAATCCCAAATGGTGTGGTGCCTACTCCCGTTGTATTGCCTCAGTCACATGAAGGAAGCAGGATAGGAGAAAATGCTGACTGTGGCCTTTGACCCAATTGTAATTATGTATTTGCCTAGTAGACTGGAAAGGTTGGACAGCACTAGAGTCCCTAAAAAGTTGATCTGTTCCTTGAAACCTAGAGCTGCAATTTGGATGAACTGCCAACTCCTCTGCTGGGCAGTCCAGCCCATGTGAGTCAATTCCTTCAGAGAGCTCATGTGCCCACCTGTTTCTTTCTTCTAACCACAATGTATTGAAATATTTAAGAATCCAGATCAAGACTGTCATATTTACTACTATTTCTGCTGTTTACAAAAATAGACAAGGGATGAGAAAAAAGATGCACACATACAGATCCACAAATCAAAGTACAGCTTCCAGCTCTAATGTTAGGCCTCTCACCCTTGACAATGTCCCTTAAAGCAGTCACGGAGATTACAGAACAAAACAAATTCATTGTGTAGCCTGCCAGTAGCTGGAAGACAAGGGAATCCCAGGTAGCATGTACAACTGCAAAATAAACACGTGTGGACATTGGGAACATTTTCTGATTTACCAGAGAGGTATGATGCTAGGTTTAATGAGGGGCTGCTCCATGTTTTTATGCCACAGACTCACAGGCAACTCACATTCTTCAAAAGAAACATCTGATAGGGTAATTCACGGGAGCCAGACACTTGAAAGGTATCTTGTAAAGCCTGACAGGTGGAGAAGCTAGTGGCAGCCTACAATCCCCTGATACAACTGGCTCTGTGATGAAGCAAATATTTCTTCCAAATTGGCCACATTTAACAATGTGAAATGCTGCCCCAAGCTCAAAGTGCAGGTTCAATATATTTCTGCTAAACCTTTACCTTCACTCCCTCAGGCATCTGGCTTTTAGCAACAATAACTGTCAGAGGTGAGTGTGGGTATGCATTAATCATAAACAGGCTATTCTCCTGTACCCTAGAAAAGCAACATCCATAGCAGTGGCTTAGTGAGAGAGCCTAGGGAGATGAAAGCTATGCACAGCTAATGCTGGATGGTGGAGCAGCTCAATTCTGCGCCATCAGCAGTATTTATTTGTATTACAGGAAAACCTAGAGGCCATCATCAAGGAGCATGGCCCCACAGTACTTAATCTTGTATAAACATGGGGTGAGGAGGAGGAGAAAGAAGAAGGATGACAACACTCCTTATCCTCATGGTACTTACAATCTGAGCAGGAGGGAAGACGCAGTAACAATGGTATGAACATGTCTCTCCATAGGGTAGCAATACATACACTGTACCTTGATGCTTGCCTCAGCAGCACACATGGGCCAGTGGCTATTACAAACATTGACACCAACCCCCAGCACAGAAGAAGGACTTATTCTTTCTTCCCAGAAGCAGTGTGTGTGAATGAGAAAAGAAAGGTAGGTCCTGAGGAAAATGGGGGGAAGGCGGAGAAGGATGAAAATATAAAAAGTTAACACTGATCCTATCTAACAACAAAATAATATTAATATTAACACAAAGTAAAACATAGATCATATAGCAGTGAGTTTTAACATATTGGCATTGCAACCCTGGCTAAATGTATGTACATCTTTTTCTTTTACTTCTCATTTTCATTTGCAAAAAAGGAAGCAAAACAAAGCTAACACTTATTTTCACTTACTATGATTATTTATGGTTTTATTTTTGAAAAGTCCAAGACAAACAAAAAATATATAGAAAAACTGGAGAGAATCCAGGGAATAACAACTTCTCTTTGTATACATGTATATAAAAATGTGCCAATCAATACACTGTAGCTAGGTGATCTGGTAAGTATTGTGATTAAAGAGCTAGCAAGACTGATTTACTAAAAAAGATTTCAAGCGTAAAAATTAGTTTTATGTTGTGAAGCAATGGCTAGAGGAGAAACATGAGAACAATATGCAAGAATATGAATGACACAACCACAAAGACAGCAAACTTTTTTCAGACAGCTATAACAAAATAAAAATAAGACAAAGAAAATTTAGAGTAGATGTTGAGAAAAAGTTTCCAACCAAAATAACCCTGACATTTGGATAACTTACCTGTAGAAATGGCAGAAGCCCTACTACTTAAGATATTTTAAATTAGACATTTAAAACTTTTAGAACAAAAACAAATGTGTAAACGGCAGGTTGAGTTAAATGACCTACTGGGGTTTTCTATCTCTAATTTCTATTTAAATGCAGAGTGATTTGGTTGCAAAAGCGACTAAAAATATGTCAGCCTTGACAGTGCTGAACAGTTAAGTGCCTCTCTCATGATCAAGCCCAAATGAAATCAATAAGCTAAGCGTTCCTCAGTCTTCCCTGCCTTGAGGAGCTTAGGCCATTGGCAGCACACCAATGAGACACAAACGCAATGGCAGCTTTCTTCCTTCAAAACAAGCTCTAGGAGGAAGTATCATGGTTTCCTTTTACCCAAGACATTGGTAGTTAAACTGCTTGCCCAGGACATGGAAGAAAGATCTGGGTCTAATCCTGCTCTGCATAATGGAAATCAAACTCACATCTCCCACCTTTCAAAAAAGACCCTTACATCAGGCTACAGGCTATTCTAATAGGGAGCTCTTAACCCTCCCACCGAAGTTATTCCACTTGTTTCAGAAGAATAAAAGCTTCATTGATCCAGAGGCAATGAAGAGAGAATGTGACTATAACACTCTGCCCTAGTGGTTAGTGTCACAACCCAAAAGGTGTGATTTTTATGTGTGCGCGCTTCGGCACTGCTAAATTGTCCCCGCTAAATTGCAGCTTCCTTGCACGGTGGAGTTTTCTGCTGCAGAGGAGAACCCCGGTGCAAGGGAGAATTTCCCGCCAATTTGGAGCTTGTTTTGCAGGGTGCATTTCTTTGCTGCAGAGAGGGGATGCTCGTTGCAAAGAGTTCCCGCCATTGGTATGCTAATTCGAGTCCCATTATTGGCCAGTTCTAAATTATTCACACGTGGCGGCTAGTGATTGGCTTGCTAGCCGTATAAGAGGCTTGAGTGGTTTCCGCCCAAGTTGGAGGACTCCACGAACAAGGGAGGAAGAGACTTCACGCTGTGTGAAGATCTCTAAGCGCTGCGGATCCTCACGGACCCAGTGCATTTGAAGCAGGCAACGGAGGGCTGATCAACCTCTAGCCTCTCCCCGTCGCCGATAGAATTCCTAGACGTACCCCTCCCGCGC
>NW_005841871.1:2568415-2577100 GCF_000455745.1 Alligator sinensis
TCTGTAACTGCAACTTAATCAAGCTTTCCAGCCTACACCATTGCCATCTCGGTGTAAGTAAACAATCTTTTAAACTACCGATACGCGTCCGTGCCTAATTCCAGAGCGAAGGCCTTCCCTCTCCGCCCCCGCGTGCCCGGGCTGCTGGCCACAGCCCGCGTGCAGCGCGAAAAAGGGCTCGGGGCGCTCCCGGCCCGCACAGTTAGGACACTCCCTTGGAAGGGAGAGAGCTCCAGTGGCTGCTCCAATGAATATTTAGGTATTTAATATTAAATGGTCACTGAATAAAATACTTAAAAATGCAGCCTTTGGAGTAGGAATTGAAACACGGGTTTATGCAACCTCCATGCACAAATGTGCAAAATTTCAATTTTTCTATTAGGTAGTTGTGTGCAAATGGCATAATCTCTGGCTCTAGTACCACAATAAAGTCTTGGTCTATGACTGGTATTCCTCCATACAAATAACAATTCAAAAGGGATTTTTTTCGCTTTATAGTTTTAGACCTTCTTTTTAAAGATTCCAATTTTAAATAAAAACAGACCAGGGAATGGAAGGGACACTGCCGGTCATCAAGTCCTGAGCCATGGCAGCTCATCACATAATATCATCCCATTCTTAAACTTTGGTATAGGGACAACCAGACCACAGAAGCTTATTTTCAATCTCTGTTTTATTCATGCAGATGTTTTTTTCCCCAATAGGACTCAGTTTTCATTATATTACACATTCATTGTTCTAATGCTCATTTAGCCATAAGTGACAGTGATAGGAATATTTTGTTTGGAAATACACTAGGGGCTCAGACTCCCAGCAGTACACATTTTTCATTCTGGGATAATGTCATCTTTTTTTCTATGTAAATGTGAACAATGAATACATACATGACAAAGGTTTCTTTCTTCTCAGGAGGGACAGTGTCTATCCTTCAGTAAAATCATGGTTTCCCCAACTCAGTCCTTCAGTTCCTCCTAGTCTACTGAATGTTAGTGGAATTGAAAGCTATCTCCTTATTTTATGCTCTAAACATCTTCTCTTTTTATTAATTTCTAATGTCTAGTCAGTGAAGAGTACTGCCAGAGGGTAAAGTCTAGATACATTTCTAATGAAATGCAACTCGTTCAGGTTCAGTATATCCATGTACACATCATATATCAGCAATTTTAAAGAGATTATTTCAGTATTTCATGACTGGCTTTACTGTTGGTTGCTATATTTCTTTTACGTCGGTTTTCATTCTATCATGTCTCTCCCCCAAACACACATGCTCGTCTGAGCACCTTTCCATCTTGCTATTGGCAACAGCAGCAACAAGATTTCCTTTACACTAGCAATTGTTGCTAAAAACTTTGCTCCTCTCCTTGCTGAATCCTGAAATGCTGAAACTCACTGTAATCCAATGTTCTGATGAGGACAGAGGTTGGAACTCATTTATTCAGAAATCCAGACGGAAATCCAGAAGTCTACTCTAGGAAAATGCAGGATGAAGGAGAGGGGGACATCTGTGCGCACAGAGGTGCTGCCACCATTACCAGGCAGAACTGGTACGGGGCAGGGAGAGAATCAACAAGAAGTATACTGCTGAAACAGAGGGGAAAATAAAACAATGTACAAAGCCTAGTTCTCTTTTTATTAACACCTTAAACTTATAAAATAGTGCTTTTTACCTGGCTGAACTAAGAAGTTTGCTGCCTTTCCTAGGGATTTCTACAAGTCTCTTCAGAAATAATTTATTGTTTTATCTATATCTATATGCACACATGCACACACATAATGTAACATAATGTTATTTTCCCTCATGTAAAAGATTCTTTTTTAAAAATCCTCCCTATGGGAAACTTGCCTTCCAATCTGAAATATTTCTGTCATTTATCAAAGTTCTGAGACATCAGGATATTTTACCACATGCTCCTTTTTGTTCCAGAAACAGTCATCTGGCCACTCCTGATAAACAGCAAGCACCAAAACCTTGCCACAGTTGGAATTCTGCCCAGCGTAGACAAATAATTATTTTTGTTGTTACTGATATTGCTAAAGTAATATTGAAGTCAGTCTTCTTGATGGATTCCAACAGCACAATTTATAGCAAACTGAAGAAAACAGAAAACCAATTAAATAAAACATCTACCAAAAGAATGTATTTGGTACACATGGGATACTGTAAATCATATGTGCTGAGACTGCACTGAAAAGGGTAACATTTCCAAATTAAAGAAAATACTTTGTGGGTGCATCTACACAAGACATTAAATGCGCAATAGACTAATTCTACTGCACATTACAGCATCAAGGCAAAAGCCGTGCTATTGCACTAATGTGCAGTACAATTAGTCAATTGAGCATGTGCCACTTTAAAGGTGTGCAACAACACTACTGCGCGGTAGCACCAATTACTGTGCATTTCGTTAGTACCTGTTATTACAGGTACTAAACTTAATGCACAATAACCACAGCTCATTAATGCACATATAGACATGCACTGTATATCATATACTAACAAAATCTGGATGAATTGCTCTATTAAGCCCCTGGTACACATTACATATATTAGGCAATTAACTGGCGAATCACACAATAAATTTAAACCAACCACATGTGCAAGGTAAGACTGGCCACAAGTGCAATTTAATTATCAAACAATTAACTGGTTAATCACTCAATAAATTTATACCAGCCACGTGCTAAGTAATTATTGCACAATAAAAATGACTATCCAGGTATAAAAAGAGCCAATCATCCATACAGTTAGTGCTTGAAAGTGTGTAACAACTCTATAGCTGGTTTCTATCCCGTTTTAATTTGAATGTGTAACAGGGACCATAAGTGAGCAAATTTTTCTGTGCCTTTTGCAACAGCAGGACCTTGACTACTGTTGTCCCCCTGCCTTATCTGTGGCCAGTGCAATGCCTTGTGGTTGTGTCAGGGTTGATTGTGTAGTTTTACTAATAGGTTAGACCGGGGTGTCAAAGATCCTGCCTACAGAGCCCTATCATCTGCCTCTGGGTCTCTGATTGGTGCGCTGCATCCAGCATATGCTGGCCCTGGTCCCATGTGTTGTACGCTGCATGCAGAGCCCATCTGACACAGGCTGCACAGGGCATAAAGGCTGAGGCCAGCGCACATGGCACCCGCAACTGCAAGCAGTACATGAGGCCAAGCTGGGGATCACACTGCACGTGGCACCCATGCCAAACCATCCCTGCACACTAGATCCAGGGCCAGTCCAGACTGGGTCGACAGACCAGCAGCAAGTGCTATATCCAGTGCTCAGGACTGGGCTGGTATGGGTGCTCCAAACCGACCACACACACTGGTTGTAGCGTGTACCCTGGGCTGGTCCTGTATACCGTGAGCCACCCACAGCAATGACACCAGGCACCTAATGTGTGTGGCAGGAGCCAGGGCTGGCGCATGCTACACAGAGCTGGAGCTGGCACACGCTGCAAGCAGTACATGGAGCTGGTCCGGGGCGCATGTTGCATGTGGTACCTGAACCAGACCAGCCCTGCAAGCTGGCTTCAGCACATAGGGATGATTTCTGAACATGATCCAGCTTACAGACTGGCCCCACTCTCCTCATCTGACTCATAGGGCCAGATGAGTCTGACACCCCTGGGTTAGGCAATGGATTTGTACAGGATGTTTTGGATAGGGATGATCCTGCCTCTGGGAAGGTGTTGAACTAAAAACTAGTTGGCTGAAGTCCTATTCAGGGGGTACCAAACATATGGCCTGTGTGCTGGATATGGTCCATGGAACCATATGATCTGGGCTGTGGCTCTTGGACTGACCCTTCATGCCACATGAATCAAGAAAACCAGTCTGGCACCCAGGCTGGACCCAATGCCATAGGCACTACACGCAGCCCAGGTGGCCAGCATATAGCACATGCTGCATGCAGTGCCCACGCCAGACCAGACTGGACAGTGCCAGAGCTGATTTGCAGGACCGGTCCAGCAGGGCACCACATGCAGTGTGCACCCTGTGCCACATATTCTGCTTTAAATTTTGCTCTGGGGCAGTTGCATGCAGGGTCAGCAGACAAGCTCTGCATGCTAGCACCAACATGACCGTATCCGGACTGGCCCCAGAGCCAGTGCACACAGCCAATCTGATGAGGCACTGTGTACAGCATAATCCCCATGCCAACCCCGTGCCATGTGCAGTGCTCACAGCTCCAGGTCCTGTGTGCCACCTGCAGCAAAAGTCCCAGCACAGGGCCAGCACGTGCTGCCCACAGCACAGGGGGCTGGGCTGCAGATCGGCGCAAAGACTCCCATGTGGCTCATAAATAAAACAAATCTTTCTTTCTTTAATAAACAGCTACTAATACTGAACCTTATTAAAAGTATACACATTGATTTACCAAATCCTTGTGCTACACAAGATCAAGACACCAACCTACTGGGCAAATGAGTGACTGCACAGATTGGTTACTGACATGACAACAAACAAAAAGGAACAAGTGCAACCATAAAACTGAAGACTTTAGAACTAGTTGGCTGAAGTCCTGTTCACAACATTTTAGCAGTCTACACACAGCATAGGAGCATCCTATGAATTAAAAGCAGAACTGAATACAAGTTTCATTCTTCAAGTAGATATACTTTAATTTTTATTTTTTTAAACATCAGTTAGCATTAATGTATAAAGGGTATTCCCCACTGAGGTCGAGAAGAGTTCAATTTTCTGAAGAAACTGTTTACTTTGTAATAAAAGAAGAATGGAATGGCTTTAAGTTCCCTGCTTCTAAAGAAGATTAATTTCTTTAAAGCTTTTCCCTGATAAATAACCTCCCGCCCTCCCTCCCCCCCCCAAATTCAGGTCCAAGTGCTGTGTTCTTAGTAATCTTGAAAAGCTGTGTATTAAATTGAACAGCTATAAAGATTATTCGTACAACTGGCAAACTAAACATTTTGAAATACACCCTGGGTATTGTTAGTTGATTAGTTAAGTGAATGCGAGTCAGTAACTCCTGGTGATATTAATGGCACATTATGTCACCCATCTGTCAAGTCTTCAGTTTATGATTTTTTTTAAAACAGGTTAGGAAATTAGTCCATATTAACTAGTTCCAAACCTTTGTTTGGATGTAATAGTGCAAAACAGATTTCTATGAACATTCAAAGAGACATGGGACAGTGAAAGCGAATGCTAAGTGCGGGACTGAACTGACCAGCTATACTCCTGACATTAAAAAGGAATAGCTTTGCAGGACCTGCATCTCTAACACTGTTTTTAGCTATATCGACTACAGCCAGAAAAGGTCAGAGACATGCTTGCTGCTTATAGAATTTATAAATAATTAATCCTTCAGAATAGAGAATAGAGTAATGAGGACACAAAACCGGAAGCAATTTACATGCCTCCCTGCACAGCTCTTTATTAAGAGAATGAGGAAAGTGTACTGCGATCTTCCTAGTTATTCAAGCTCACTTTACAACCACTGCAACCATACACTCCCCTGTGCTATCAAACCCAACATTTCCTTAATTCTAAAAAAAACTATGCTAAGAAAGGATAATAAAAGTACACAGCAGAGTTCTGAAGCAGAGAAAAGAGAGGGAAGGTATAACTTTAATTTATGGCCTCCTCTTTAAATTTCTCTTAGGACACCTCATGCAACTAGAAATTAAACGCTCCTTTTATTGAGGCTCAGGAGGATTTACAAGATGTGCACAGAGTGCTTTTTAAAATTTATTTACATCAACCAGCCTAAGCTCTTTCCAACTTTATTTATTTGTCCTTGATCCACATAGAGTATTGTATGGTGGTACTTTCAGTGAACTACTCATGCAGGTGAACATCTTTCTGAGAAGCAGCTGCCCTCTCATCTTTTATGATTATTTGTCTCTCCATCATGGAGTGCAAAGGCATAATCCTACTGTGTGTTTCCCCCTTATTTATTTTACTAGGTGAGGTGTTTAACAGGATATATGGTCGTCTGGAGCTCATCGCTGTCAAATGTTCAATCACTGCAGCTGTAAAGTGCAAAGGAACGAGGTTAGCTCCTCAGTTCACAAAATGCTGCGTGCCTCCAATGAAGTGTCAAATGTCCTCAGTGGTACTCTCACTCAGCCCCTTACAGAGAGACACTTAGGGCCAAGATCCACTAGTATTAATGAAAACCTTTCCATTGGCTTCAGTGAACTTTAAATCTGAGCCACCGAGCTTTACGACTCAATCTGGCACCACAGAAGTCAGCACGAGTGTCTGCCATGGAATATAACGGTGCAAGATCTGATCCAAGGTTTGCAGCTCTCCCCAATAATTCCTTCACTTAGTTTCCTGCTCCTAGTACTTCCTGCTTTCTAATATGGATAGAAAGCTTGATCCAAAGCACAGTGAAGTCAACAAAAAGACAACAATGGATCAGGATTGGGTCCTCACCTAACATTCAGCTGTTGTTATCCGAATTCAAAACACATATACATGACGGTGAAGTTTGCTTTTCTCATGTTCATGTCGTCCTTACTACATGAGCTTGATAGACTTCTACCTTTCCCCTAAAAAAGACTAGTTCTTTACACTTCTTGCAATCTCAGATAACTTCTATGTGGCAGACTTTCTTCCTCATTGCTTTCAAAGAAGTACCGCTAACTCATATGCTGCCAATCAGCCTGACATATATGGAGAGGACCAACTCTAATAAACAAGGAAGGAATGAAAATGCCTATCACATACATATTTCTTAAAAATGTCCTAAACAAATAAAGCAGGTTCTCAGCAGGTTGATAATGGGACACTGAGCCTTTCATCTCCTGGTCCTCCATTCAAACATAGCCCCATCGGGGAGTGATTAACTGATGGCTGGCACAGAATACTTTGGAAATAGCTCAGCAGAACTAAGTTTTTTGTCACTGAGTGCAGAAATACAATATAGAGCTTCTATTTGAATTAATGTGAGAAAGCCTCATCATACATTACTGAATTAGAAAGTGAGCAAACAATAAAAGAGCAAAATAATACATCAAACAGTCTATTCCTTCACTTTGACAGTTGTCATTTATCTTTGCTCAAGAAGAATATTTCATAGCACACTAGTAAATAAACTGTAGCATATTGTGGAAAAATAATGAAATCCTAGCCACATAAACCCCCACTGCAGCATCTGTTATTAAATCTTTGCAGAGAGGCAAGGAGAGACCACCAGTTATAAGCGCAGATTATAAAGTGTGCAGATTAGCAAGGTTCCAGTGCAGTCATTTTAGAGCACAGAATACCTTGCATGAAAGCTGTCACTGTCTTCATGTGTCAAAAACTAAACTTAAACCAACTTGAATACTGAGCTCTATAAGGAACTAACCCTAACAGGCTGCAAGCACTGACCATAGAAAGAAATTGCGTTACTCTAAGAGCAGAAATAGACACAAGGACAGAACTGAAGAAGTAGCTGATGCTGCTGATTTACTATGCTTTCTGCAAAAAGAAAATGGCCATCAGTATACACTTCTTCCTGAGCAAATCAGAATCTAGCTCTGAAAGTTTCAGGGTTTGTGATGTTTGTCTCCAACTCTGATATGTGAATATATCTAACTATAAAACATGAATGCAAGCAACCAACCTGTTCAAGAAAATCACTGCATCCTTCTGCCTGGAAGAACGCCACGGTTTTGGTGACACCCTTTCCTCCCCAGATGAAGAAGCACAAAAGTGGATTTGACAACCCAAAGGGGAAGATGCTAATCCATAAACTTGTGGGAAATTCAACACCAGCTTTCAGAACAGACTGAAGTTTAAATAAACGCTACAAAAGATTCACAAAGCTCAAGTTCAAACAGTCTGGGATCTCAACTGACCTGTAGTACAAGCAGATGAAGATTTTCCAGAAGCACTAAAATCTGGAGGAAAAATTATGCTAGATTTTAGTAACAAGATTTCCTTGCCTATGAAGTTATATTGGACACTACCCAGAGACTGGTGCTATGTTGTATTTACTTATGATGCCACAAAAAATTAAGTCTCATTCAATAAAGTCTCAATAAATTACACAGCAGCAAACTCCAGAAACCATCTGTGCAAATATATGCCCATCGAGTTTGAATACACAAAGCAAATAAGAGACTGGCTGACTGTGAAAATTAGTTTAAAAACAGATAAGGTGAGCTATTCCAGAGGAGAATTTGGTCCCAAACACTGAAAGCTGGTGTTGAATCCCACCTAAATGTATGGATTAGCATCTTCCCCTTTGGGTTGTCAAATTCACTTGGGTGCCTCTTGATCCAGCCCCTGCTACACCTTACATATATTATGCCAATATCTGGTGAATCCCACAGTAAATGCAGACTGGCCACAAGAGCCAAGTAATCCCGGCACAATTAACTGGTAAATCCCACAGTAACTGCAGACCGGCCAAGATAACAGCTACTATCCAGCCACAGCGGGAGCCAACCTGCTACAAGGTTAGTGCTTCAAACCACGTACCCGCTCCGTAGCTGGTTTCTATCCAGCCTTCATTTGAGCGTGTGGCAAGGCCCAAAAAGTTGCCTTTTTACCTAATTCGTGGGTGTTTTTACAAAGAGCATCTGGCTGGACAGACACCCTGGTGCCCAAGTGCCTGCAGCCACCCGGCCGAAGCCGCGGAGCGGCAGAGCGGGGTCTGACTCCCCGCACGACGGGTGGGGGCAGGAAACGCGACGCGGGCGCCCACCCCGCCAGGCCGCCTGCCCGGGCGCCGAGATCCCG
>NW_005841871.1:2577652-2578205 GCF_000455745.1 Alligator sinensis
TCCTCGCCGCAACCCCAGGCCCGCGCCGCCGCTGCGCTCCCGCTGCCGGTGCCGGCTCCCACCGCGGAGGCGAGTCCCGCGTGGGAGCGGAGCGGAGCGCTGCAAGGGGCCGCACGGACAGAAGTGACCCGGACCCCGCCTGAAGGGATCGGAAACGGCTTTAAACCTGTAACGGAGCAGAAGTCCAGTGCACATAAGCCAGTTTCAACATAGATGAAACTGGTTTGAGAGAAGTCTGATAAACTACATTCAACCAGGTTTAACCAATGGAGACCAAACCAGTTTATGGGACTTGTGTTGCGTAGGCCAGGCCCCAGCCTGAGGCAGGATCAGCCCTATTCAAACCATCCTCTAAACTAAGGGGTGTCAACCGGGGGTATGCGTACCACTAGGGGTACTTGGGACGGCCCCAAGGGGTACACACAGGGAAGTGGTGCGTGGCTGCGGTGTGGAGTGGTGAATGGCAGCAGCAGCCGCTGCATGCAAGCTCCCCACTCCCCACCGCTGCTCACCGCTCTGTGCCACCGCTGCCCCCTGCTTCCCCGCGCGCCGC
>NW_005841871.1:2578276-2578806 GCF_000455745.1 Alligator sinensis
GGGGTGGGGGGTGGGGGGGTTAAAGGCCAGCCCCAGCCGCTGCATGCAAGCTCCCCACTCCCCACCGCTGCTCACCGCTCTGTGCCACCGCTGCCCACTGCTTCCCTGCGCGCCGCCAGCTTCACATCTGGCCAGCTCTCGGCTGGCTGGCGAGTGATGGCAGGGGGAGTGCTATCAGCAGTCCTGTCCAGAAGGGGGTACAGTCCAGAAGTGGTACCCACCAGAAGGGGTACACCCCTTTAAAAAGGTTGAAAACCCCTGCTCTAAACTCTAAGGTGACCCTCAGCCCTGACACAACACAGACCTGACACCCTAACCTGCCACAGGTAAAGTAGGGGAACCACAGCCTCCATCCTGCGACATGTTGTCAATACAGGCTCGAGAGGTCCCAGGTAGAAGATGGCAAAAACCCCACAGTCCACACCCATTTGACCACGGGCTAAAATTCCTTCCTGACCCCAAATATGGAGTGGTCTGACCCTGAGCAGAGGGGCAAGACCCCCTAGCCAGGAACCTGTGGCTTTGGTTTC
>NW_005841871.1:2578837-2621281 GCF_000455745.1 Alligator sinensis
GGGGCATTGGCACAGCCCAATCAAAATCCGGTTTTGGCTGTAGCCAACGCTCAACGCCTCTGAGGGAAGCTTAAAAACACCCTGACACACATAGCAGAAAGGGGGAGGGTGGTGGCGCGGGCAACCAGCAAAGCCCAGAAACACGGAAATACTAATAGTACAGCTACAGCATCTCACCTCAGTAGCTGTCCAACCTCTTCTTGAGCACCTCCAGTGATGGAGTCCACAACTTTCCTAGGCAGTCTATTCCACTGCCTCATTCTAACAGTAAAAAAGGTTTTCCAGATATGCAATGTAAACTCAGTGCATGCCCCTATTTTTTTTTCCAAGGGACCCCTGCCTCAGTTACTGCACAGGATAAATGGCTTTAGGACTCAGTTATGTAGTAAAGGAGGCTTTTGTTGAGGCAAAGAGTTGCTGGAAAACACAAGATGGTCTCACATTTATGCCAGTGAAATAATATTCTAGAGAACTGGGCCCTATACCTGATTCTAACATTAAGTTTAATGTACATAGGAATATAAGAATTACCACTTACTGGGCTAGACCAGAGGCCCATCTTGCCCAGTATCTTGTATCAGGCAGTCTGGCTACACTAGTCCCCACATCTTGCGTTTATGCACTCCCCATCCAGGTCCCAGGACATCGTGGTCAACCTCCTCCTGACCTTAGCCAAGCTAGCAATCTACTCGACCAGGAAGGGCTTTGACCAGGAAGACCCCCAGGGATTGCAGCGTTGTTTTTCTGTCCATGATCCATTCATGTCCCTGGACAGGGTTTCACTGGGCAGTTTCCACTGCCTCTATGAACTCGTTCAAGGACCTCTGCACACTGCCCCTTGTACTTTGCTTAATGTGCCCCTTTGTTGTGCTCATTTTAAACTTTTGACCTTCAATCCCATCCCTGTTTTCTTCTTTAGTTGTCCCCAGTAATCACTTCATGTGCACTTAGCAGCCCCCCAAATTAAAGGGGGCTTTTAGCTTTACTTGGTGGGTATTGGCCCACATTCCCAATGCACATCAAACAGGCTCATATGACAGAGAGTGAACAGGAAGAGTGAACAGGGTAAGACCAGGGATATAGGTTGTAGCCATGTCGGTCTAAAAAGCAGAAGCAGACCAACATAGCTACAACCTGAAACATAATTAGCCATTTGGAAATGTAAACTTCACTGCTAAACAAGAAAGAAGCAAAATTCAACTCCCTGCCTGACATCTGACACCTTCAGGGAAGAAGCCTGATGGAGCCTTGTCTGCGCCTAATCTGCAGAGTCACAGAGCAATTTTTAAACAAATGGACTTTGAAACCCAGGGGAACCCTATCATCCTATACCTCCCCTGTGCAAGATGAAGTTTCTTTTCTACTTGGGAGAACTTTTACAATCTTTCAATTCTCCTCTGCCTGACGAAGGGTGTTTAGGCCCGAAAGCTTGCAAGGAAATAATTTTTTTGCTACCAGCTATTTGGTCTAATAAAAGATATCACTCCTACCCCAAGAGTTTTGTCTGTTGGTCTAACCAGAGATTTTCCCACTGTTCCTCTCCCACTTGCAGCCTTTAGCATTTAAGGTCCATGAAGTTGCGATTCAGAGGCTGTACCGCTAGCTCCCATGTTTGATAGCTACTGATGCATCTTTCCACCAAGACTTTGTCCTGTCCCTTTTTGAATCTGGCTACTGTCAGCTTCCACAGTCTTGAGCCAAATCTCTTAAGCCAGGGGTGTCAAACATCTGACTCACAGAGGTGGGTCATCCAGTCTAGGGGGCTTCTGACAGTGGCTTTAACTACCTGCGTTCCAGAGCTGCACTGAAACAGCAGCTCCAGCAGCACAGGTACTAACGCCTCTGTCATTGCTCCCTGGTCATTCAGTCCTAGAAATCCCATGGTCAAAACTCAGTCCACAGGGTCAAACAAGATGTCACCCCTGCTTTAAACCATTTTTCCAGAAATGACCATAAATAGCATGTTCTTCAGTTTTTTCAGGGACATGACTTGATACCTTATATTGATACCTAAATAGCAGTTGCCAAGCACTCAGAGCTGACTGACTATATACAGTGCAACACAATATCAAACATTTAGAAGAAATGGATTCTAAGCATCTCAGATAGGACACCCAACATTAATAAGTACTTTTTAATTTTCTCTGTACCTGATTTCCCCATATGTAAACTGGGGATAACACTTTCACTATCACCTCACAGTGATAATGTGAAAATAACTTTATTAATGTTTGCAAATAATCTGAACATACTTTAAACATAGCAATGAGCATATTGGAAACACCCAAAAGCAAATTAATTCTGTCTTCGGACAGGTTCCAGTAGACAGAAAGAGATCAAGCTGGGGGGAAATGGATACCAAAGTTTATGTAAATTAGTGCACATTGCTTTCCAGAGACTGGAACAGAACCAAGTTTCCTGAGTCTCACCAGTCTCTCTGCAAGCACCTGGGAAATACAGAGGCAAAGCGTGCATCTTATCCCATATGGGTCCACAGGAAATGTGAGAGCTGATTACTGATCTCAGTTATTCTATTTGCTCAAATATCAGAGGTCTATACAATGGAGCTAAACACTCCAGCCTGCTGATGGTGACAATCAATGCCATATGACAGTGTCAGTGCCATATAGCAATGTTTTCACTTTGTATTTTAAAAAGCCGAGGAAATCATACACATAGACATTCCTTGGATAGCTATAGAAGATTCTACCCCTGGGGCGAACACCCTGATACTTTTCACAGCAATCAAATTAACTTTAGAAAAAATGTTTCATTTTATTAAGCACTTATGGAACCTTATTGTAAACAATGCATGCTTAATATACAAATAATTCTGAAGAATACAAAGTTCATGACTATTAAAAGAAAATGGTAATAACATCTGTATTATACAACTGATGTATATACCTAATGACAATTTAATTTTAAAATATAAATACTGCATTTAATAAATTGAAAGAAAAAAAAACCTGAGGCTTTCAAAACTTAAGTAGGGCATTTAGCCACAGCCCCCTATTAATTTCAACAGAAATCCTGTAGCAGTGCTATCCCCCGTTGTTCTTATTTCTACTGCTATAGTTTCTGCAGGTCCTAATCATCAATCAGGACCAGCTGTGCTAGGCCCTACACAAATACAAACAAAAAGGCTGTTCAATGGGCCTAAACACAGGGGCAAGAAGCCTAATTCGAAAACAAAACAAGCATTTCAGCAGTTAGATTTATAACTTCTATAAGTAGCTAGGAAGAAAAAGAAAACGGTTACAAGACAATCAACTAATGGACACAAGTGTTATACAAAGGACTAACCCACTTGAAATTGCAACTTCAACTGAATTATCCATAATTGTGTAATCAAACAAGGTAAAAAAAATGTTCAGCACACTGAATGCTCCTCTAAATTATCACTGAGGATCATATTAAACTATGAATTAAATACCAGCTGAAATATACACAAGGAAATATATGAATGCAAGATCAGAATTGAGCCACTGGGTCATTTTTCACATAAATACTAGCTAAACCTGACTATTTAAAGACACGTAGTCCATAAAAAGGTCACTGAGGCAGGCTTAAAAGTGTACTCATGTGAAGTTCCAACCTCCTCAACTCCCATCTAGTTGGCTGAAAACTGAGGGTAATCAGAACTTAATATAAAGAGCTCAGTACTTCATGGGATTGGACACAGGATTCTACTTTCTAGTCATTTGGTAGATATGCCATCTTTTAAATTACTGTCACTTATAAACAACCTGACAATAAACACAGACTGTCTAAGCACCAGCAGGACTTTCCACCTATTAAACAAGCTAAGAGGGGCAGGTTGCCACTTGCCCCCTTTCCCTTAGCCCCCAAGAGCCAAGTCGCCTCACTGGCATCAGGACAAAGGATGGTGATGGCCAGGGTGGGGCAGCAAGCAAGCTGGCCCTGATGCTGTACAGTGGAAGTGCCCCAGAGAGAGGCAAGCTGCAGCAAAGGAGCAGAAGCCAATGCTGATAGGCTGGGACCATCCAGCAGATATCCTAAAGGGACTCTGGAAGTAGTGGAGAGGAACCACTGGAGAGAGTCAGTTGCAGAGGATGAGGTGCAGTATATCTGCCCATATTTCTTTATCCTTGTGGGGAACAGACTTAAAAGAATTCCCGGTAGCCATCCAGGGAGATATGGTGCCTCACTCTCAGCTATAAAGCCCTAACAGCAGGAGTCAGCATACAGACTGAAAGGTACTGGGACTGTCTCCCTACCTGTGAACCCATAACAGCGGGAGCCAATAACTGTCATTCAGAGGCCTGTGGTGGGGGTGTAGGGGATGGAGGAGCCCCTGTTGTACGTCTGACGTCTTATCAGAGGCCATAAAGGACTATTTGTCTGAAAGAGAGGTGCCCTAATGAAGAAAACTTCCTACAGGACAGAAGTCTACTGAAATCTTCCATTATGTCGTGGCAGGTGAGCGTTCTGAGGGAGTGGAAGGTCCCCTAGTGGGACATACTGCACTAGTCAAACCACAGAGTGGGGCTTGACTGCAACCTATATATATTGGTTATAATACAGAGGCTGAAACAGGAGCTAAGTCTAACTTAGAAGAAAAGCATAGTGTTGTGGGTGCTATTATAAGATTGTTTGTCTTCAACCTTATGCTATTTCTCACTAACAATTATTGAGGAGAGTAGAGGAAACCTAATAATGTTGGATTACGTGTCCACAAATTTACCCACAACAAAAGAAAATATAGAAGCTGTTTCTATTCTCTAGTCTGCTGGATCCTGGGGAATAGATTTTCTTATTACAAGTTTGTACCCACTGTGCTAATTCAATTCTAAAGTTTCAGAGAACTGAAGGTAGAAAAAATAAGTCACGGTGAGTTTTGATCATTTAGGTAAGGAGAATAATATAGGGAGGAAAAGGTTCTCAGGTTAACACAAGCAACCTCTAGCATATGTATGAAGCTCTTTTTATTTATAAAATATTATTACCTACTTAGCAACCACTCACATTCTGTGACCAGACCTACACTATATTTATTAACCTCAAACTCCCAGTGCTATTATAATTCCATTCCCTTAGAACAGTATGAAATATTAAGCTCAGAATGAATAACAAACAAGCATCTACGAATCTGCTTTTTGGGGAGAACTGTAGAAAAGCAGCTCTCCCAGTAAAAGGATTTCCATCAGCCACTATTCTGTTCTCCATCTCCTCTCTGTGGAATTCTTCAAGGCAGTGGTGCAGCTAAGAACAGAAAGTTGGGTGTGCCCCCAACTGGTGGTGATCAGGCAAAGTCCAAAAGCCAAATATCTCAGGGATCATTTATATTGCAAATTATTTAAAACACACACTAAGATTTTGGGGAGTTGTGGCTCAAATAGGCCAACCCATGTCTACCTGTCTGTTTCATGAGAGATTATCCCAATGTGCTTTCAAAGGAGTTAGTTGTGTTCAAGAGGCTGGTTTTTCTTAGAAGGTGTCAGCTGTAGCCACACTGATTTGATTTCTCTCTCAGCATATGGAAGCTATATCCACAAAAGATACCACTTCGGAGTAACTGGTTACTGATCTATCTCAAGAAGACAATCCAAATAGTGAAAGAATGCATTTTCAAGGATGGATAGATAATCTGTGGGGAAAATAAAGTATTATTTTACATAGATTTTGATAATCCAGATTAGCATCCAGACCAAATTCTAACACTTTTAGAAGTCCTCCATTGGCAGCTACACCTGCATTTTTTCAAGATAGGCTTTGGACTAAGACAAGCCTTTTCTGTGTGATATTGCAAGGCCAAGGATGGTTTACTGTATGCATCTCTCTATTGTTCTGCTATGAGTAAGATGCCTCACAACATACTTTTCTCTATATAGGCCATTGGTTTACAAAATTTTCTTATGTGTAATTTTGCTATGTTAATATTAGGAGGTTCATATTTATTTTGTTTTATCGTTCCGATAGTTCCTAAAGTAGAACAATTATTTAAAGAAAAAAAGGAGAGTATTAGGAATCAAAAAGAAGGGGATTTGGAAAAGTGCAAAATACTTTATATGCCCCCAGCTCATGAGTACAGAGCCAGCCTTTTCCTTACTTTAGTTTTAAATGCAGAAAGACAGACATTTTTGGCTTCTCCTTTACTAACAGAAAAATCATTCATGCGATCAGAAGTGGCTCCAATTATTTTTTTTATTATTTCTATGACTTAAATTTACTCTACTACCCGTGTGGTCTTTCTCTGAATGTCATCCTATTCTCTTAATGAGCATGTGTGATGCTCTGCTATACTCAACATCATTGGAATCCAGAAACACATGAAATGTTAAATATGCTTTATAACTTCCAATCACCAATAACTTGCTTTTGCATAGAAAAAGATTCCCTTTTACTCAGCGATCAGTTCACAAAGCCCAGAAAAATAGGAAAAAAACAAATATAATGTAAGAAAGAATGTCTCTTTTCCAATAATAAGCAATGTAACTAAGATCCAGGTACAGTTTTAATCATGACAAACTGCTATTACTGACAAATGCACTATTCTGTTTGTCTGCTTCACCAGTGGAAGTTAGTGTGGTTATCTTTAATTTTCTCAGTAGATCATATTTACTGATAGACATAAGCCAGCATTCTTGCTGTTCTAGAGTTGAAATAGTTAGCACTGTACTCATAAAAGGAGTCATATTCAAGTGAAATAATATATTCTCAAGTTATGGAGTAACAGGGGTTATTAAAACAGAAAACTCCACAGTGATTTGCTTGAAGACTCTCTTGGATTCCACCATTCCAAATCATACAATATTGACCACAAACAAATGGCAAACATTAATACTATGCAAGACAGTGCCTCTTTCTCACTGCCAGGAAAAAGACTGAGATGCATGTCTATGAAAACATTAGGGTACCTTCCTGATGCCAGTTGACCCAATGTTGAACACAACAATCTCAACTTTCCCCACTACATACCTGTTAAATGCTCTTATTTAAAAAAATAAAAGAAAAAGAAATGTGGGTGTGAATTTGCAAATGTTTCTATACATTTGCATGGATTTTACTGGCTTGCGCCTGAAGGATGTGCCAAAATGTGTGCAAAACTATAATCTAGACAGATAATTGTATGCATATATAAGGTGTCAAGAGAGTTTGATAAACAGCAGATGTGGAATTATGACTCCATTGAAGTCAAGGGGTGTTATGTTATTTAGGATTTCACACCACATACAGCAATCTAAAAATACATTTCCATACCATATTTTCAATATTCTAACTATTCTTTTTTCATGATGGCAATTTTTAAAAAGGTTATTAATATGGGAGAGTAGGAAGAAAAACTGACTGTTTTAGCTCAAAAATAGATATCATTTAATTAGCCACGAGAGTACCAAAAGCAATGCAGAAATGTTAGACCACTTTCAACAGACTCTATACAAGTACCATTACCAATACATTTTATGGACACATGCAGGGGGAAAAAAAATCAAGCATTTAAAAAAAGGACGCATTTCTCACTTTTTTTCCTTCCAATTCCTGGCAACATCCTGAAAAATTCCAAGGTAGCTTCAAGAAATTATTATTGAGACAGAATTTGTAAAGCATTTAGAAGCCTGAAGATGCAGAAAGTACTTTGTGGGATTTTCAAATGTATCTGAATACCTACCTCCAACTGAAATCAATGGGATGTAGACACTCATGTGTACTTGAATATGCCATAACATACTTCTCTGCGTCATTAGGCATCTAACTGCCTTTAAAAATCTGACACATTGCCAGTTACAATTTTGTGTGGATTGTGAAAGGGACTGGAGAGTGGGGCATGTGCATATTTCCCAGTGTGCCTGTTATAGCTACTTGGGTCCTTCAAAACCGGAAGCAGCAGTTTCAGGGCACATAATTAAAAGAAAACGTGGATTCCATAGGATGTCGTATACAAAGTTTCAGGAGCTTAAACAGGGGAGCAGACAAAAGAGATTCCCAGTGCCCCAAGTATTGAAATTGAGAGACTTCATGAGAATCTCTGTGTTGTTTTCCAAGTAACTTGGAGAGAAACACTTGAACATACTCCCTCTCAGAAACCAGAAGGCAAAGAAAAAGCACCTAAAATATATTATTACCATTATGTAATTTCACATTTTGACTCATGATTCTTGAACTCCTGGAGTTAGCAGTACTAGTTAGGAAGACACTAATGTGAATCTCGTGTCCACTTCCCTCACAGCTGACTGAAGCTAAAAAGTCCTGCCCTTGTTATTATCCTAGGACAAAGGTTGTCAACCAGAGGTACGTGTACTCCTGGGATACTTTGAAAGGTCCCAGGGGAGATGCAGGGGTGGGTGGGGACAGGGTGCCACCACCCTGCACCACTGCCTCACAGGAGCGGGGCCATGATGGAAAAGAGCAGGGTCGTAGAGATGTGGTGCTGGTGCCACTCCACTGCTCACCATGCCCCCGCTCCGTGTTTGGCTGCTTGACACCCTCCTCCTGGATTTCCACATCCAGCCACTCACCCTACCCCCCCACTCCATGTCTGGCCACTCACCCCCAGAGTACACTTATTAAAAAGGGGGCCGTCGGAGGTACACTTATTAAAAAGGGGGCCGTCGGAGGTACACTTATTAAAAAAGGTTGAAAACCCCCTGCCCTAGGAGGTCCAAAGTGAGGTCTTCTGGATTTTGTTTTTCCTATTTCAGCTGGTGAGTTGATCCACTGGCCTACAGGGAATAGAAGAGGAAATCAGGGAAAAATAGACATTAGAAACTGTGTACCTGGCATTTATTTAGAAGTAGGTCTTATGAGATAGCATAGGGGATCTTGATTTGCCTCTATCTAAATTGTGAAGTGTCAAGAAAACAGAAGGTGACTTAAATATTTTAGTGTCAAGGCCAGCAGTAAAATCCCATGCATCACTCTGATTTATTATGAAGTTCAGACTCTGGCATCTGGAAAAAAGCCTTTAGCTTTTATCTGCAAAAACATTTAAAAACAAATAAAACTGTGGAAAAAACCAAATAAATAGAATGGGATTGATTTTTCTCTATTTCATTCGGCAAGACAAATTGGTCAAGAAAAATAAAGTTAGGTCATGGATTTGTCTCTGCTATTGGAAAGATTTTTGTAATTTGAATCTGCTATAATAGTATAAATTCATCCATCAATAAACATACTTGAGCGTTTTCAGGAAAAAACCATAAAGAAGCTGTGAATGGCAGAACAGAGATAGCAGTCACTGACAAACAAACATTGCTTCCCCAGCTATTTTTATAAAGTCTAAAATACCTACACTGTACTGTCAAAAATTACTTTTCACCATGAATTTTAAAACTGTTTCATGTGGCAAAAATAATCACCCTTTGTGCCTAGAGTGCAGTGTTTATGTGTTTTTCCTTGTTCAGCTTTCAGCCAAGGAATAAATCATTGTTCCTTCAATTTTCCAGCAGTGTGCTTGTAGTTTCAAGCTGCATGAAACTGCATCACAAGACACACAAATCTTCTGTTTTGGAAGAAAAAAACTTTCTCATGGGGTCTCTGTTGTCAGCAGAAAAATATTACTGAAGCTATTCAGTTACAGCTGGCTTAATGTGAATTTTTTTCATCCTCTGTTTATTCCCTTCACAATTGCATCCTCATTTCCTATGTGTTCCCATCTCTTAGCTGTAATTACTGGCTGTTACTGGTGCTCTGTATCAGTGGTGGAGTGATTTGGACTTTTATTAAAATTTTTATACTGGTTCAATCAGCTGCTAACTGATCTTTGAAAGCATACTGTCACATTCAAAGACAGTCTGGATCTGTGGTATACTGCATGTGGCCTCTGGACTTCATTAGTTCAATCAATCACTAGTCACCACAGCAGCATTTGATGCAGAGCTTGTCATTGTCGGCCTATACACGATGAAAAATATTCTGAATACAGTACTGATTATAATAGCAAGAAAGAAAAATAGAGGGAAGTTCTGCACTTTGAAACACCCCAGTCCAGGCAGAGTTCTTAGGCACATGTTTAACTTCAAGCATGGGAGTACTTGCATTAATTTCAATGGCAATATTCTCACAGTGAAAATTAACCACATTCGTGTATTTGCAGGTTCATGGCTTAAATTTGAACAGCACCTAAGAGTCTGGATTCAGTACTAACTGGGGATAAGCACTTCCATGGAGAATGATTAACATACATGCAGTACCAGCCACAAATCAGTATTTGCAATATAAAAGGTGCCTCATCATCCTGATACAGACTGTATTTGTCTAAGTCATTTTTAATTTTTTTACTTACAGTCTGCTCAATCTACATAGCTGTTCTAACAAATTACAGCACAGTTAAAATGTTTGATATAGACCAAATATAGAAGTGTTTCCTTAAATATGACTAGTTACTTTTCCCTTCATACTACAGATCCTTCTCACCAGCCCTCATTTTCTTGCTAGTATGGACAGGCCAGGCCTGAGGGGTTTCATGGTAGTGAAATGTTCACTTTAGGGGAAATTTAGTGCTTAGACAAAATTCTGAACTGAACTCCCTAATTAGTGGGTCTGACTCCATTAAAACCACAGTTAAAGTTGAAAAAAAAATGCTTCCTAATGGTAATCATGAAATGCTCTACCCTCAATTACATTCCAGCATTCCCCGGCACATGCCAATCCCGTGCTCCTTCCTAAATATTCCATGCATTCCCTTCATGAGTTTTGTGCCATTCCAACCTTGAACACCATCACTGTCCCATAGCTGGGATTTAGCCAAGATCTCTATAACAACACAGGATTACACTTGTTGGAAAGAGTTCCTCGACACAGAACAACATAGTTCCATGTAGTGATGCCTGAGATAGCTTGTGTCCTAGAAGCAGTGAAGCTGCTTTAGCGTAGCACTCCTCCCAGGCCAGTTTACACTGTAGAGAAGCTCATTTGCTTACCTCTCTATGGTCCTATATAGTGCAGTGTAAATGGTTATTCTTTGAATTAGCCTGACTCACTGCACCCAACAGAGAGAAATTCACCAAAAGAATCTGCTTCCCCTAAAGATGGAGTTGATCAAGATGTAAGTCCTCTCTATAAAAACATCACGGAGAGCTGCTGACTGGGGAACATACTAAATAACTGAATGGAGAATGGCTGCCTCATAGGTAGAGTGACTACCCATCCCTAATCGGGTGGGACAGTCCCAGAATGGGATCATCAAGCCCCAGTCCCGGGCGGCAGGACTCTGGGACAGCATTTGTCCTGGATTCACAGCATCATGCAGGGATCTAGGTTTCCTCTTGCAGACTGGCAGCATTCCAGCCTGCAAGGGGCTGCCGGGAGTGGGATGTAGGGGCGCCACATGCACATGCACACCCACACACGTGCATGTGGCCAGGAGAGAGCTGGGCAGCATGGAGAGAAGCTTTCTGCAGGTAAATCTACCGGGGGCATGAAGGAGCAGACTGAGGCCTCCACAGTGAGGGAGGGAGTGGGGCAAGGAATGGAGCTGGGGGTGCTACCCAGCCATGGTGGGACCCTGGGGCCAGGGCAGGGAGCAGGACAGAGCCATGGGTGGCTCATCCAGTGGGCACAGGGGAGGGCAGCTCCTCACTGCTGCATGCACTCCCACTAGGGAGGAGGGTATGAGGGGGCACATGCCCCCCAGATTTGTGCATGGGCTGAGGGTGGATGCAGGCTGCCCACTGCGGACTCGGGGCTCCCTGCATGCTTCTCTTTCCCCAGGAGCCCCACACCACCATGGCCACACAACCCCAGCCTGCCCACCAGCAGCTGGGGCAAGGGCAGTGTGGAGTTGTACCCCCCATTTCTGCCAAGTGGGAAGGGGGCATGCAGCCATTGCAGGGCTCCCAGGGGAAAGGCAGTAGGGCAGGGAGCCTGCATCCACCCTTACCCCACTCAGCTCTGCTTCAGCCATGCATCCAGCCCACTCAGCTCTGCTCCAGCCATGCATCCAGCCATGCTGCTCCCGCCCTTACATTGTCAAAAGGTGGTCACCCTACTCATAGGGTACAGACAGAGATTATATTTTTTGCATGATTGGGCCCCAAAAGTGCTCCAAAGCTGTGCCATAATACACATGCATGGCCGCAGAGTACTTTCAAAGTGCCTAATCACACAAAAAAATAACCCTCCTTAAATGAGGTGTCAGATGAAGGTGCTCTACTTCAGAGTGCCTTAGGGAAGTTGTGTTCTCTAGGATCAATTTGTTGTGCGACTGAGGCAGCACAGGGCTGTTAGCAGGAAGGGAGGGGGCAGAGAGGAGGGGGAGGGGGGAGCAAGCAGCAGCAAGCTGCCGTCTGGGGTTTGCCCAGCCTGAGCTGGAGGGAGGGTGGGTGGATTGAAGCCCTGTCACCTCGCAGCCCCCCTCAGCCCCCGCTCCAACTTGGGCCAGGCAAATCCCAGATGGCAGCTCCCAGCTGCTCGCTTCCCCCTCCCTCCCACTCCCCTCGCTTCCTGATGACAGCCCTGGACCTGGGGTGTCGAGAGAAAAGAGCAGCTCCTCGGTTGGGGAGAGGGGCCACTTCTTGATGGGCTGCTCACCTGCTTGACCCCCCCACCAACAGGTGAACGTCTGTTTGGTTGGGGTGGGGGTGCTCTAACTCATGGCACTTTATGTAATGTGCCAAGAGATAGAGCACGGGCCTACACATCTGTCAGCACCCACAATTCCTCCCTATTCACTTTAGATGTCGTATGGCGAGCTGGGCATCCTGTGTCACCACAGTCTCCTCCTTTTCAGC
This sequence comes from Alligator sinensis, assembly GCF_000455745.1. Lineage (NCBI taxonomy): Eukaryota > Metazoa > Chordata > Crocodylia > Alligatoridae > Alligator > Alligator sinensis. Next base: position 2,591,530 of record NW_005841871.1, read on the forward strand.
AGCTAAGTCCTTCATCAGGGTCTGTAGCATTTTTCAGTTAATCCTGCCCCTTGTTGATTTAACTCCTTTCTCAAATCCACTCCTCCAGCTCCTGTTTCATTTTGCAGTGACATCTTAAAAAGCTACAGTTCAACTAGCAACATTTAAAATCCATTTCCTTAGGGAAACTGAGACCTATTTTGCCTGATTTAGCAATAAATGTGGCCAACTATCTTCAGGTGCAAATCTATGTAGACTGAATCATTTGACTGAAGACAATGGAGTTGAACTCTCTTACACCTGTATTTATTTCCTGTGTTTATTTTGGCCCATACCTGGAAGTGTAAAGAGGGAGAAATTAACCCACCCTTACATTAGAAAAAAACTGGTTTTAGAAGAAAAGTCAGGTGGAACTAAAGAGGTGAATGCCTCAATTTCCCAAAAGCAGATGCTTGGGAAGGCATGAAACAGAAGCTCATCTACAGGAAATGTAACCTGGCCAAGGAACCCATTAAAAACTATGGGAATTTTGCCACCAACTTCAATGGGAGCAAGATTAAGCTTTTTTACACAATGATGCCAATATTCAGCTGGGCCAAGGCCCAATCCCAAATGTCTCCTAACTACCTTCAAGGAGGTGAAAAGCATTGTCAGGTCCCATCAAATTCAGTGCACAATGGACATGCTGAACTTCACAGAATTAGTCTCCCTGTGTGTGTTATTTCTGTTACTTTTTTAATTCTCTGTCAAGGCCAGGTAGGTGCCCACTTCGGGAATGCTGGAACCCTGTCTTTTAGAATAGCTGCTGTTTGGCATATTTACATACAGAATATATGCAGGGATGAAAAGCAGAAAGGTTCTGCTCTTAGCTGCCAAAATATTCCTTACTTGCACACCTGCACTTCTGGCTGATGATCAAAATGCTTAGAATCTGCAAGTAGCACTGCTGTGTGACAAATATTAATGCTGAAATGCTTAACATGTATTAGTAGTTGTGCATGTACTGAGCTGATCCACACTACCTAATGGGCAGCGCTCTCCAACTGACTTAAAAATATAGCAGAATTATATTAGACAACTAACCCTCTCGGGATTGCAACTCAGAGATGCTCTCTTCCAAATAGCACATGTGTTCTGGAGTTCAGATTTTGGTTATACAGCAAGACTGATTTTAGCAGTGTCTATTACAAAACATGCATTCATTTTTTCCCCTATCCTTTGTCTGTTCTTCCTTCTAAATCTTCAAGGAATTGTGTTTGATGAGACATTTAAAAATGATTTCTGTTTCCTGACAGTTATTGTATTTACTTGCATTTGGAGACATTTCTTCATGTTAAAATTTCGACACAACATCTGCTGCTTGACTATATTCAACAGCCACCAGATCATTAGCATCCATAAAACACATAAAAGCACACAAACTCCAAAGACTGCTTCTCATATTACATGCATGCAATATATCAATTGGATCCACCCAGAATGCTGTGTCTCACAGCTTTGCTGTTTTGCTTGGGTTTCCTTTCAGAGTGCCTTTCATTGCAGAAGAAACCAGCACTTGTACTGACCACGTTACAGTCTATATAAACATCTGAGTAAACATTTCTATCAATTGTTCCAACAGAAAACTGAAATTGTCAGTGATCTGTTTTTACAAGGTAGTTGCATGGCAAAAAAAGAACTTGCATGGCTTATCTATACACTAACATAAACATACACATTTCCTTCAGGATTTTCAGGTCACTTCCAGGCCTCACACTTTAGACTAAAATAAGAGTTTTGTTTTTTCCCCACTCCCTACCATATTTGTATATTTATTCCCTCAAAATATTATGTCACTATTTTACATATGTGTAATCCCAGTGTCTTCCTAGGGTTGCTTGTGTGTAACTGAGGGTAGAATTCTACCTTAATCTCTCAACAGGCCAAACCTTTTAGTCTTTATTCCTGACTTAAGCCATCCAGCCTCCCTGTGATATGTGGTCCTAAGTAACTTGTCACGAACTGCCATGTTAATTATGGCCAGAACCAGCTCTTTGTTTCTTACAAGTTCTTTTTCATCATGATGGACCACGCCACCATCCTATCTGTCACTCTGGTTCAGAATCTTGGGTTCATCTTTGATTCCTCCTTCATTTCCCCCCATGCTCCCACACTGTCACCAAGACCACCTGTTTCCCTCACCACAGCACTGCAGAATCCAGCCATGTATTTTCTAGAAGTTACAACGCTGGTCCATACCTACATCATCTCCTGTGACCCTTCATTACTCCCCTGTACCTTTATCCAGAATGCAACTACAGTACTGAAAATGGTCTTCTTCTCTCAAGGAGACCTACATCTCCCACCTCTTTAATTCTTTCACAAGTCCTTCCTTTCTACCAAGTAGAAGCCCTTGTGTTCTTATTTTCAAGGCCCCACAAGACTTCATCTGAGCTCGCATCACAGATTATATTCCTTAAAATGTTCTCCATCATCCAATATGTTACATAAGTAGATATGAAAATCCTGCCCTATGTGCCTAAACATGCATATGAGGCCCTCGTGAGATTTTCTAAAGGATCTAGTTCACTGAAAACAATTTGTATATTGCTGAAAAGACTTGCAAGCCAAGTCCATGAGAGCAGTCCCAGGTTTCTAAGGAACTGTAGGAATATTCCGTCAGAGCCAGCCACTTTCTCCGACTTTGTGGCCTGAAGCCCTTTGTCTACTTCCTCCAGAATGAAAGAGATGGAGAAAGGGGATGAAGTTTGGCAGGCTGAATTAATCTGCCTCAGCTCTTTGTGCCTGACTGCTTTGACCACCAACACCTTTGAATTAGTGACAAGTGCAGAGGCGATGGAATCAGGTGTCACTTGAGGTGACTGGTATGTCCCTGGGGTTGCAGCACCAAGAGACTGAAGAAGCTTCCAGGTGCTGTGGCTTGACTTTGTAAAGTCAAGCTTCTCAACCATTTCATGCCACTGCCTTTGCCACTCTGAATTCAATGACTTTAGGAGAGCAGTTACTGTGGCCTGTTTTTTGTCCTTTTGGTACCATTTGAAGAGGCTTCCAGTTTCTGGTGACCAACATGGCATATCTTTTTTGGAAGCTGTGAGGTATAGCCTTCTTTAATGCTTTCATCACTAGGCTGACAAAACGGTTGTAGTTTGAGGCCAACATTTGGATGCAATTGATATTTGCCTCACTATCTGTTGTATAAGCTGTCAAATCTGCTTTCTGAAAGTTTCAGTGACTTTTTGGCTTGGATTTGATCATGGGAAGCTGAAGTCCTACATGCATGACAATGGGCCTGTGTTGCATGTGGGGAAATTTGGAAAGTACAATTTTGTTCTGCTGGGAGTAGAATGCCATTTTCATCGTGGAAGATGAAGTAGAGATCCAGATAGCAGGAGCTCTTCCACCGTGCTGCTTCAAATGTTCCAGGCTGATTGGTGTCATGTAGCAGGTGGCAATCTTCTACAGATACCCAGGACAACAGGTCTTCTCCATTCTTGTCCAATTTTTCATACCCCACATGGTATGGTGGCTATTAAAGTCTCTGATATGCACTGATGGGTATTTAGGTGTAGACAACACGTTTTTGGGCCAACAAGCACATGGAGAGTTATACACATTTACCACATATATCTCACCAATTTTGATAGTGATAGCATTGTCGTCATTGTTGGTCAACACTGTCACCTCATCTTGTATGTTCTTACAGATGTACTATGTGAGGTCATGTTTACAGTGGTGTTGTGAAGTGACTAGTGTACAACCAGAGATCTTAGTATGGGGTCCAGGAGCCACTACATGGGTTTCCTGTAGTGTCAAGACATCAATGTAATTTATTTTCAACAGTCTACAGGTTACTTTGTTCTTTGCGGTAGACTGTCCCTCGATGTTGAGTTACATAATCCACACTGAGGGCTCGATGTAATAGGCAAGCAAGGTTCTTTGGGTAGATGTGATATTTTTTTATTACACCAACTAAATAGTTGGAAAAAAATTATTTGGAAGCTTTTGAGCACAAACACCCTTCTTCTGGCATTGAGAGACCCTGGTTCCCAGTGATTTTCAGCAATATACATGTCACTGGTCAACTCCTTAAAAAGTGGAAAGAGGTGAAAGTCATTACAATCAGAAAGCCTGGAAAGCTTGCTGATGAATCAAGAAACTACAGGCCAATCTATCTTCTGTCTATGACTTATAAACTTATGGAGCAGTTAATCCTCACTTGTCTGAAACCCACCTTGGAAGCCATCATACCCAAGAAGCAAGCCAGTTTTCAGACAAACAGAAGCTGCTGTGATCAGATATTAGCACTGATCAGTCGTGTTTAGGCCAGATTTCAGAGCAAATTAAAAACAAGTGCAGCATTTATAGTTTTCTCTGCATATGATACTGTTTGGAGAAAAGGGCTCTTGCTAAAGTTGGCATATATCATCAAGTGTAGACCAAGTCTCATACAAATAAATGCATTCCTAGCAAACTATAGATTCCAGATACATCTCAGCTAGGATTTGAGACACTAGCGAGCACTAAATGACGATTTACCTCAGAGGTCTGTTGTTTCTCCAATTCTTTTCAACCTGTACACCAGCAATATCCTACCAACAGCATCGCATAAATGTATTTACTCTGATGATACTGTATTAGCCACACAAGGTGATTCTTTTGAGGCAATAGAAAAAGTCTTAAAAAAATATCTTCACACTCTAAAGGACTATTTCCAAACTTGGTGCTTCAAACCTAACGCAGCTAAGATGGCCATTTCCTCATTCCACCTTAACTCTCAGACCAGTAAAACGCTAAATGTACAGCTTTGTGGAACTAAAATAATTCATGAAAAATATCAACAGTCACTCTAGATCAAACTCTCATTTACCACCAGAACCTCAAAATTACTGGCAAAAAGACAGCAATGAGGATAAACATTATAGAGAATCTCTCTGGAAAATCCTGGGAAAGTGATGCTCCTGCCCTGCATAGATCAACCCAGGCCTTGGTACTGTCTTACAGATGAATACTACGCTTCTGTCAAAGACCTGACACCCATCACGCTCACACATAAGTGAATACAACCATGCAAGTAGTAAGTGGTGCTCTGAAATCCATGCCGATTCCATGGCTGCCACTGTTATCAGATATCACTCCCTCCACAGCGAGAAGGGATTCGGCTGTACTTTGCGAGTACAAAAAGATCATGGCTGACCCCAAACTCCCATTGTATGAAGATATCACCCACCCACCAAGATGTCAGCTTAAGTCAAAGGAACCTTTCTGGTTACACATGCTCCAACTTCCATCAGTCTGGACACTGAGAGCTGCTGGTGTGAAATCAGCAACAGCATGCAACAAAAATTTGGTCCTAGATCCAACCATTGAGCTTCCAGATTTCCACCTGCAATGTAAATAATGGACTGTACTGAACTGCATTCATATGGGACATCGAAGGTGTGCCTGTTCATTGAACAAATAGGGCATCAAGGATTTGCCGAACTACGTATGCGGTAAAGTGCAGTCAGTGAACCACACTGCAAATTCCTGCCCTAAACTTGCATATCATGAAGGGATTCAAGAAATCCACTTAGCCAGCCTGGATATCATCAACTGGCTATGAAACCTCAATATGCAACTTTAATTAACCTGCACCTTCTCTGCCGTTGCTTGCCCAAGAAGAAGATGACATGAAAACAATGGACTTTAGGTGCCTAACATAAGTACTTTTGAAAACCCCACAAGGTGCCTATCTGGAATTTAGGCATCTAAAAACATTTAAAAATCTGTCCTAAAGACACCAGCTTCACATTCCCCCTTAGTTTCCTCCTTCTGCCCCCTTCATGTTGTTAGTACTACCTCTAGCAATAAAACAACTTTTCCCTGCAAATGCATCCAGCCCTAACAATGTCCTTGTGCAAAAACACTCCAAGAGATTCTCTTCTTCTAGGAGGTCAGGAAACACTAACTTCCATGAGATCTATTGTCTCCACACCAACATTCATATCTAAATTACCATATTTATTCATATACCATACTCACTTTCCCCCCAAAAAATTACACTTCCAAAATGGGGTGCATGTCTTAAGCAAGGAAGCTAATTTTTCTTCCCAGAACAGAAGCATAGAGATGCTGTAAGATGGCTGATGCTTCTTTCCTTCTCTTCCCTCCAGCAGCTTCATAGAGAGAGAGGATCAGGGCAGATCCAGGGGAGAGGCAGTGCACCCTACTTTGATTCCTGCTCCATCCAAAATTGAAAACCAACTGCCTGGCAGCAGCAGTGGCAGTTCTGTCCAGACCATGCTGAGTGAGTCAGTTGATCTAATGGCTCATCATAATTTATCTGATTCCTGCTAATTGCTCTTTACAGGTGCTAATGACTCTGTCTTTTTAATGGTCTTGATGTTCCACTAATGAAGGTATGTTTTCTTCAGCAGTTTTGCTGACTGCTAGCTAGTCCTGGTTCCTCTTCTCCTATTTCACAGCCCTGCAGGCTGTTTTTAGCTCTCTTCAAAATCCTAGCTCTGCCTGAAAAGTCCAATCTTTAGCAACAGCACAGTTTCAGATTTTGACTGAGCAGCCAAGGGCGGCTCTCAATTCACCTGTGAAAGGGTTAAAATTGTAGTTCTTGCTTAAGCAAGAAAGGGAGGGTGAGTGAGCTGAAGATTAAGCTCTGTCCCTGTTTTATTGAGTAGTAACTCTAGAAAAATCTTTTTCTTCAAAAATAATGTGTGTGTCTTAGTTGGGGGTGTCAGGTATGTAAAAAAATAGAGCATTTGTAGTGGGCTCACAGACAATACTTGTGTGACAAGCCAGACTGATGGCAGGAGTCTTGACTTTATTTCTTGTTCCTAACCATGTGCTTTGTCAGCCTTACAGAATCAAATGTTTGGTAATATCCACTAACTTGAGTGGTTACTTTTACAACAGGGGCAGAATATTACCCTCATTAAATTCATAAATACGAGTTCACAAGAAGTAAGGCAACAGACTCTACTTAGGCCTCTAAACTAAGCACTAACCAAAGCACTGTGAAAACCTGCAATAAACCCCTGGGGCCAAATATTTAGTAGAAACACTTAATATATGGGCTGGCTCCTCCCTCGACCCCCTTTGACTTAGATAATTCTTTTCTCCTCTTTTCAGGTTATAATCCTTCCGTGTCTACATTACCACCTCCTGGCCCATTTACATACATCTTATTAAAGCTCAACAATTCTCCCGTACCTTAGGTTTACATTATCATTTAGTTTTCCAGTCACTCTGCTTGCCAGAGTTTCTTCACCCTCCATTACCCTGTCTGATAGAATTTAGATTGCTGTTCCAGTACCTACTTCACTGAACCATTTAAAAGTCATTCTTAAGCACTCCTGTATTATTTCTACAGTGACTTTCAGTTATTATTCTCCTAAAGTTTATATGCTGTATGCACAGCTCCAGCATAACCCCATAAGTTAGGATACTAAAAATATATTAGAGAGGAGAAAAGTACACCTCAGATAAACATTTGTTGGTGCAGAATTTTTTTGAGCTGATGTATCTATCAATAATTATCTTGTTAGTATTTCATGTATACAAAAGCTTTCCTTTGCCCTGAACAATGAATGATGCAATGCTTAAATAAAAAATATAGTTGCTACAAGGTAGCTGCTGTATTTCATTTTCCGAGTTTTACATGGACAGTCAGAGTCTCTTTTACTTAAACATGGGCCCAAGACAAAGAAAAAGATTCAGATCTTGATTTTTAAGACCCATTTTTCCCAAAGCATAGTGAAATTCAGCTAAGGGATTTGATTCTGCCTATTATAAAGATAGGAGCCACTGGCAACTTGGGGGTTTAGTCTTCCTCTTCCCTCTCTTTCCAGTTGCAGAATGGATGTCAGTCAAACTACAAGTGGCATGTTAAGGTATTCAAGAGCTGTCCCTCCTCAGGCTATTTGTATCACCAGTTTATCACTTAAACTTTTCAAATGTTGAGGGCTGCTTTATCATAATGGTAGTAGGCAACAGTAACACAGGTTTCTGCTTCTCCAAGGAGATTTACTGCATACATGGAGCAATGCTGACAAAACACAAGAGCTCAGTGGATGTGAAATTAAATTATTTACTTAGGATGCATTCCACTAGATTCAAAGGATTTTACCAGATAAGCAGGACGTACACCAGAATCATGTTGTGGTACCATTAGCCTGACAAGAGACTAAAACATACACATTTTAAATGTGTTCTCTTCTGTTGAAGAAGTCAGCCAGGCAACATGGGCAACTGGTGCTGCCTTAGTTGGCGGGGGCACGTGGCCCCACACGGCCAATCCTGCCAACCCGGGGAGTCCCCCTGCGGCCGATCTCGCGATGATTGCTGCAGCCGCTTCCAGGACTGGCTGTGGCCTCTTCTGGGAGCAGCTGAAGCGATAGGCTGGCACTTGCAGGGAGGGTACCTGCCTGCCCCCCCAAAGCAGCGAGTGCGACTTGTCAGGGTTGCACTAGTGCTTTGCACTTCCATGCACCCCCTACACATTGCCACTGCCAGGCAAACATCTCAAATCCCAGCAAATTAGAGTGCAGGAGATAAAAACAGACCACAATCCCAGTTTCACTGACTCCACTGTATTCAGTGCGGTTTTGCCTGATCCACACAAATGAGGGAGACAAGAAGAAGCAAGACACGAGATTAAAGAATGCAGCAATGAGCAGAGCACACAAAGGCAATTCCATGGCAGAACATATCATGCAAGACACAATACAAAAAAATCTATTCTTAAACCACATCCATAATCCTTACAGGGTATGACAAAACACTTTACACACTGAGTCAATTGTAACATTAAAAAGGAATGGAAGGTTTTAGAGTGAGATTTAAAGGGAAGGAAATGACTCAATCTCTGTGAAAAAATGTGAGGGCAAATTAGTGTGTGCATTCTGGATGGCTAGGATAGAAACAGAGTAACTTCATTTGTGCAGCACATTTTCCCATACTGCTATCTGAATTATTGAGCCTAAAAATAATCAAATAGGCAAGTGCTTTTCTGCTAGATAGATCACTATTAGATTTTTTCAGCAACAGTTTTTGTCCAGAGTTCATATACCTCTCACAAGTGCAGTGAAATTCAACTTCTAGTAATGCTCACCTGTAGAATTAATATACAAACTATGATTTCTACAATCATTTCCATAACTCCTCACAGCTGGAGCTAAATTTTTAGGTTTCTATTATGCACATTATGATGGCCTTCCTTAGGTCATTTTCTAAAACTTGACATAATACATGCTATATTGCTTTGTACTAAGATACAGTGTCTGTTACTACATGGATTGAGAAGCAGCTCTATCTGAACATAATGTCAGAAATTATAGGTCCAATTGTGTTCTTAACAAATTGTTTCCTAACAAGGCATAGATCATAAATATGTACACCCTGAAGTAAACAAAAGTACATTTTAGTAAAATGTGCAGATTACAGTTCCCTCTCACTTGACTAGTGGGTAGATTTTCTATTAAACAGTTTTCTAGGAGACAGAGTCATGCAAACAGATGAGGAAATAGGACTATTTTACAGACTTATGATTTCCATTACTCCGGAAACTGCCAGAGTGCTACATGACTGCGATAGACAATAGTCTGTTTGGCTCTGCATAAAGACTTCATTTAACTGATCCTCACGACTCAGATTTTTACTATCCTGATGTACAATTAAGGCTTAAGAAATTATGTTTTCCCTCTATTTAATGGCTGCTACTTTTCAGATTGCAGAACATGTTTTCTCTTGTCTGATTTATTCCCTTTGCATGTGTTACTTAGAATCTTTCTCCTTATTCATAGTCTTAGTCTTAATTTGTCCTTTGAAAGATTCAACAACAGATGTGTCAATAAATGTGCACTCAAATTATAAAGTTGATCCTGCATTGTCACAGTGGGTGAACTGAAAAAGATTCAGACTGCAGAAGCTTAATGTGCAAACAAGAATGCAGGTGAGCAGAAAGTGATTTATGAGGAAATTTCAAAATTTAAAAGGATATATCAAGTGCATTCAGATAAATTAGTAGTCAGTAAAGACTGTGGATGGGGATTAATATTGTCCCATTTTATGGAACAATGCTGTGTAAGTATTCTTCTCTTCAGCAATCTCTCGCAGTCATGGATTACTTTCTTCTATGAATATCTTATCTCTGGGTCCAAAGATGGCTGAAGTGGCCGATCCAGGATCAACAGACATTGTTGCAACTTGGGTGTGTGTTTTCACATGGGGTGAGTGGCTCTGGATTCTTGATTCAGTCCACGACATGCTGTTTCTGCAGCTCCTGCTTTTCCATCTCCTGTTGTCATCATGAGGTTTCAAAATACTGAGATCCTTGCAGCAGATTCTTCCTCCATTTGGGGTGGTCCTGGGTGATAGTCTCCCATGAGTTGATGTCAATGTTGTATTTTTCAAGTTAACCTTGAGGATGTCTTTGAAGCGCTTTTTCTGTCCTCCTCTTGAGCATACATCTTAAATGAGCTGGGAGAATAAAACTTGCTTTGGGAGTCTGAAGTTGGGCATCCAGATGATGTGGCCAGCCCAGCGAAGTTGATGCTGGATGATCATTGCCTCGATGCTCATAGTGTTTGCTTGCAAGAGGACACTAATGTTTGTGTGTCTATCTTCCCACTGGATTCAGAAGATCTTCCACAGGCAGTGCTGATGTTACCTCTCCAACAAGTTGAAGTGTCTCCTGTACATTGTCTATGTTTCAGATCTGTACAATAAGGTGGGGATCAAAACTGCTTGATAAATGATGAGCTTGGTTATGGATCTGATACCATGATCTTCAAACACGCATTTCCTCAGGCATCTGAAGGCTGTATTTGCACATTTGAGGCAGTATTGGATTTCTTTGTCAACGTCAGATTTCTACAAGAGGTGGCTTCTGAGGTACCTCAACATTTTCCAGAGTCTCACTATGAATCTAAAATACTGGAGCTGGGAACTGTTCATTACGAGCTTGTTGGTGGAGGACCTTAGTCTTCTGAATGTTGAGATTCAGTCCCATTTTCTTGTATGCCTTGATAAAGACATTGACGATTGCCTAAAGGTCTGCTTCTGAGTGAGCATACACTACAGCATCATAAGTGTACTGTAACTCAATGATTGCGGGCAGGGTGGGTCTTGGTTTTGGCTCAGAGCTGGCTGAGATTAAACAATTTACCATTCATTTGGAAGTTTAGTTGCACTCCATCTGGAAGTGGTCAGATGTGGTATCCTGGTAGGGAATATTGAGAAGAGTGTTGGAATGATGATGCAGCTTTGCTTAACTTCCATCTTAACTTCAAAAGGATCAGTGATAGATCCATTGCTGAGAATCACTACTTGCATACTGACATAGAACATGCCAAAAATGATGATGAATTTCAGTGGGCATCCACACTTCAGAAGGATTCTCCGCAGCACTTCTAAGCTGACCGAGTCGAAGGCTTTCATGAGGTGAAAGAAGGTCATGTGGAGAGGTTTATGTTGTTCCTTGCATTTTTCCTACAGCTGGTGACTGATGGCTAGAAAATGGTATTTAGAGGTTTGCTTTTGAGAATTGGTTTATAGGTAAAGTAGATATGGATTAGAATAATGGTACGGGGCAACAACAAGGGTTAATTGATTTCAAAAAGCCTGTTTTTGAAAGTTTTATCAAGGCCTGCTGTATCTGACAGGCAAGCAGTGAGCAGACACACAGGATGGGAAATTAAAGACATGTCCCACACTGTTCCATAACATGAGATAAGGTGGCACCAGGTCACAGTGCCCAGCTGCAGGGCCCTTGAGTTTTCCAGTTTTGGGGAACAGAACAAATTAGGAGAAGACTGGTAAAGCCCAAATTAGGATGTATGCATGTGATAGGTTTGTGAAACAAAGGCTTATGCTGACAGGACAGAACATGGACAGTATAGTGAGAGGGGAGACAGGAGCCCCCCCAGCATGGCCTGGACCCCTAACTAGAGCACCGCAGCACTCACCGTAGGAGCCTGGACAGGTGGCAGTGGGAAGTTTCGCAGCTTCCTGAGCTTGCGTATCAGAGAGAGCTGGGGGCGTGGCCTCTGAGCAGCGTGGGCTGCTCAAAAGGTGGCCAGAGAAACAGCTGGGGAAGAGCCAGAGAGAGAGAGGCGGAACACGAGCTGGGAGATGCCAACTCAAGAGCCAGGAGGCTCCAGCTCTAGCCCCAGCTTCCCAGAGAAGGAGGCAGCCGTCCACCAGGAGACCAGCAAGGCAGAAGGCAGGCTCGGGAGTTGGCAGGAGCCAAGGACCCCTGCTGGGAGGTAGCAATCAGATGGGATGCCATCGGGGAATGGCAAGGCTCCGACTAGCAGCCCTGGAACCGGGACTGAGGGCTGACCCTCAAGTCCACAATCATCCTCGGACGGCTCTGGAGGGGGCAGAGCATGAGAAACCACAAGCCCCAGGAAAGGGGAGAGGAGTGACGCCGGCAAGAGGGACCAGGGCGACAGGATCCCAGGTCAGCCGGGCTCCAGGGTGGGGACGCCAGAGGAACTGGTAGGGCACAAGGGCAGTCCCAGTTCCCCTGCCTGTTAGAGGGGAGAAGACGAACAAGTCCCCTGGGAGGGGGATAGAAAGGAGCCCCGAAAGAGAGCGAGAGAGAGAAAAAGGCAAGCTCGGGAGCTCCACCAGCAGGGGCCGCCATTTCAGTTGAGTTGCAGATGACCCCAGCAGGGGCAAGTTTATTTTCTTGAAGAGGGAAAAACCAGCCCGAGAACCAAGGGCAGACCCCTGAAGGTTCACAGCCCAGAAGACCCAGCCCTTGCAAGGCGGGAAGTGTGGGGAAGATCTGCAGGGAGTAGCATCAATCCAGGCTGAAGGCATGGTAAGGGTGAGGTAAAGGGGAGGTTTGGAGCCCCACAAAGACAACCCCAGGGTCAAGACCCCTCCAGGCCCCCAACAGGGAACTGTATCCCCAACTAATGACACCAAAGACGTGGCAGCCAAGAAAAGAGGCAGTGCCTAGACCATCTAGGTGGCACTGGAATAGGGTTGCACCCTGACATTGCTGGGGGGCAAGGCACCCACGAAGAGGTCCCCAAAGCCTTACAACACCAACCAGCGACAAGTGTGATGACCACCGAGAGACCAATCAGTGATGGCCAGAAATGAAGAGTCATCAGGAAGGGAAAAAGAATATAAAAGAAGGGATTTCAGAGCAGCAAAGAGTCCCCAAGAGGGGAACCTAAGGCCGCCATGGACAGAGGGCATACCACCAGCCCAGCTCATCCTCCACCCGGGGGTGGGGGGTGGGCCTGGACCTCTGACCTCCAGGCTGCTGACATCTGATATTCAAGAGAGGACCTCAGGGTGAAGCTCACATACTGGCCACATGTACCTTCCCTCTGATGACAGCTCTAGGACTGGTAGATATAGAATTGTTTGTATTATTCTTATCTGCTATCACTGTGTATCAATAAAATTCACCTATTATCGAATGGAGAGGTTGTGGTAGGTCTGAGGGTTTGGGTCTGTCCAGAACAAGGTATCTGGGTCATAAATCCAGTGCCAGCAGTGAACTGTGAAGATCATGTTAGTTGTACTTCTTGATGACCTAAGCCTACACTAAGATTCCAGGAGGAGCCCTTCAGCAACTGGAAGGAAATGGTTCAGGGGGGTTCTTACATTGATCTTTTCTGTGGAGGACAGCAAGGCAATCCCTCTGTAATTTCCACAGTTGAACTTGTCTCTTTTCTTGAAGACTGCCATTTCATGACATCCCTGAGGTCATCTGGGATTTCCTCATCATTCCAAATCCTTCAGATGAGGGCATGGAGCTGTGATGTGAGCTTGTCTCCTCCTGCTTGAAGATTTCAGCAGAGATTCCATCAGCTCCAGATGGTGGTGTACCAATGGTGGGTGCGAGGGCAGGGGACATATTCCCCAGTGCCAGCTTGGGGGAGGGGGAGTGCCGGCCAGGCCCTCCAGGGGGTACTTGGTTTGCTGGTGGCACTTCCAGTTTTGCTGCTGGTGTTTCTGGGCTCAGTAATTGGTTGCCAGGGGACCGCGCCCACTCCCCCCCACTCAGCAATTGGCCATGGATGGGGCAGGGGGGCATAAATTCAAGTATTGGCCCCTAGATGCTGGAGACCCAGGGTATACCACTGGCTCAAGATGCCTTATTCTTCTTCATCTGTTTGATGGCTTTTCTCACTTCCTCAAGGGTCGGAGGGATTCCAAGACTGCTTCTGTCTGGGTGTTGCAGGATGGAGTTGAGAACACTCTCAATAAAAACAGATGCTTGAGTGAGAAGGTCTTCAAAATGCTTCTTCCAGTGAGCACTGATGGCTTGCCTTTCCTTGATCAGGTCTCTTCCATCCTTAGGTCTCAAGGGGATTGGTCCCTGAGTGCTTGGATCGTAGATGGCTTTGGCAGCATTGAAAAAACTACACATATTGTGGATATCAGCCAGATGTTGAATTTCCTTTGCCTTGTCTTCCCATCATCTGTTCTTCATACTATGGGTTCTCCCCTTTGGACCTCTGCCTTGGCTTGCTGGACATTCATTCTGCCAAGCACAAAAGGCCTTGCATTTGTGGTCGATCAACTCTTGGAACACCCAGTCATTCCCATCAAACCAGTATTGATGTTTCTTGGTAGAGAATACAAATGTCTCTTTACAGGTGCTGATGACGGTGGACTTGAAGGCAGCCCAAGCACTGCTGACATTCTCTCACTGTTGTTGATTGTAATTCACCAGTTTTTCATTGAGGCACTGGTGGAAGAGGTCTCACTTCATTAGGTCCTTGAGTCCTTTGATGCTGATCTTCCATTGACATGGCTTCTGCTGCAGGCATCATTTGGGAGCCAGCTTGAATGATTTAACTGGGCAGATGAGTCATTGTCCAGCAATCATCAGCTCAGATGATGCAGACATCTTTGCAATCCCAGGCATGAACAATAACATAGTCAATCAGGTGACAATGCTTAGATTGCAGGTGTTGCCATGATGTCTTGTGCCTGGTTTTTTTTGGTGGAACAGGGTGTTGGTGATGGTGAGCCCATGTTCCAAGCACTTGGTCAAAAGGAGGATGCTGTTAGAGACTTTTCCTACTTCTTCCTTGCCAATGGTTCCATGCCAGACACTTGAGTTCCTTTCAACTCTGGCATTGAAAACACTGAGAAGAATAAGTCTGTCTCCATCTGAAACAGCAGAAAGGAGTTGGTCATGGTTGGCACAGAATTCCTCCTTGGTGTCATTGTCGGCAAGAATCAGGGCATACACACTGATGACAGTTTAAGTTGAAGAGTCATAAGGTGCTCATTAATTCGGACAGGGAACTCACTGAGTTGTTTTTTTAGATCATTCTAGAGGGCAAAACCAACTCATGCAGCCGGCATTCTCTTTCCTGTTTACCATTCTCCAGCCACCTCCATGTTCTTTGAGCTGCCCTTTTCCCATTTGCCAGGTCTTGCCGAGTGCATTGACATGGATCTTGTGTCATCTGAATTCTTGAGCCACAATTACAGTGACACTCTGAGTTTTCACTATTAGGATTGTCCATGAGGGTCCTGATGTTCCAGGTCCCGAAATTGATTGTGTGGCTTTGTTGATTTTGACCACAGTAAAGGTGATCCCACTGGACGTGGTTATCCAGTCAGGAAGAAGGTTGACAGGCACTGTTAGGGCACTTTTTTTAGCCCCCTCCCCATGTGGGGTGAGCAGAGCAGATCCTGAAGAGGGCTAGTCAGTTGCAATTACAGTTGCCAAATCACACTCCTGCCTCATCCAAGTGCTAGACGATCTTCTTGTAATTGCCAACTTTGTGACAGTTCATGACTAGGAGCTTCCAGACCTCACAATCCTGCTCCTGTCATCACTGCTGTTGCCAAAGGGCTTGAAAAATGTGCCAGAAAAACTGTTTTCATGGAAGATGCTTGTGTGTGATTTCTTTTATCGTATAGAAGCTGCTGCACATCAGCTTCCACATGGACAGAACAGGACCTTAATTCAATGGCTAGGAGGTCAAAACAATTGGAGATCTCATTCCACTGCAGCCTTCTTGTGCCTTCACAGCCACTGAGATTCTGACATCTTCTGCCTGCTCTGCCACTGAGGACTTGTAGACCTATAGCTGGGGTCTGGGCAGGCTTAGTATAGTGGTGACCTGTTCTCACCAAGGCACAGCACCATTAAAGAATATGTGCGGCTTTTCAGGAAGGAAAACATTGCCATCTGTTGACCCCACCACATCCTGGTGTCACTGCCCACTTCTTGGTCCATGATTGCTTATTTGTCAGAATTACCCCTGCTTATTTCACAGCTAACCTTTCCTGTAGGTCATTCCTTTATCTGCTACCTGTGGATGTGCTGGGTAGTAAGTGTGTAAGTTATTCCATTCCGAATGACCTGATTAGAGTATGCATATGTTCAAAAGGTGTATGTACAACTGAAATTGCCATACATAGGCCCTGTAGTGCTAGCAGCTAAAAGAAGATTCTCCTTTAGTTCCAGTGGTAGGTCCCTATGCTTCTTGAAAGAGAGCAATTCATATTCTATATCTGCAAGTGCTTAAAGTTCCAAGGGGCCATGATATTACCATTATGGATACTAAAGGTAGCTAAAGATATGTTACAACACAATCATTTTGCCTTCAGCTCATCTCAGAATACTCAGCTGATCTCAAATTTAACAAAAAAAATCAGGACCATAATTTTCAATAGATCTGAAGGCCTGAAGAATCCACTATGATTTAGTCTGGCATAATACAGACTACAGAATGTCACCTTGTAATACCCGCACCACACCTCTTATGACCCGCACCACACCTCTTATGACAACTCCTTGCCTAAGTAAAAAGAATGGACTCAGGTGCTAGAAGTCTAATAGATAAGTAAGATGTCTCTAATACTGCAAAAGCGACCTAGGGAAGAAAAACATGGCATGGCAACCTGGCTCCCTTCATAATCTTAGCATCTATATAAACCCAAGCTTTATCATTACTTCTTAGTGTTCTCTTGCTTCATCTTTCCAAACCTCCAAATAAAAGCAGCATCTTTTTGTCAGAACCCATTGTTCATATGCCTATAGTACAGTGGAGGATTCCATAGTTTGATACAGAAGGCAGTCTGTCAATCATTCTGTAAGTAGGTCATGTAATTAGGTCACGAGGGGAAAACTCCAGAGCCCAGTGACTATATATTAATGACCTAGAAAAAGTTCCCGCCAATTTGCAGCTTCTTTGCACGGTGCATTTCTTTTGCATCTAAGAAATGCTCGGTGCAATGAGTTCCCGCCATTTGTATTCTAATTCGAGCCCCATTATTGGCTTGTGTGAAATTATGCACACGTGGCGGCTAGCGATTGGCTTGCTAGCCGTATAAAAAGCTTGAGCAGTTTCCGCCCAAGTTGGAGAACTCCACATACATCTCGTGGAGAGCTCTGAGCACGCTGTGGAGCCTAGCAAACTCCACGTGTGTCTTAGAGAAGAACTTAGCGGCCTGATCAACCACTAAGGACTCCCCGTCACCGACCCAAGGGGGCCTAGCACACCCCCACCCGAGACGTAAGACAACTGCCGGCCCGAACACCCCGAACACATCTGCAGACCGACCAACATCTTTGTAATTTCTGCCCGACCCAAGTTTTGTAACCGTAACCGAAGCAAGCATCTGACCTGCACTGTACAAGCAGTGTAAGTAAACAACCTTTTGTTTAACCAAAACGCTTGAGTATCTGATTCTACTCCAAGCGTCACAAGTACCCGCCCGCCGACTAAGGCTCCTAAAGCCCCGAACCCCGCGCCGCGGCTCTCGGCGGCGACACTTTTCTCCAGGTTAAACATGGAGGGCCAGGTTATCACCTTAGTTATACCTGTGAAAATCCAAATAGTGCGGAGTTACTCCACATTTACCAGGAACGAAAATGAAAACCCAACCCAGCAGCTTTTTGATGAATAATTCTGTTTACTGGCATTATGGTGGTGTGGGGAAAGAGGGAAATAATAGATACACCACACCATCAAAACCCATCAAATATACTTTATTAATTTTTTAAAATCCCTGATTATATTTTTAATAATGCATGCTGAGTCAATAGGCCTAGCTCACTCCCTTTTATAGCACTAGAAACAGCATTTCGTTTAAAAATGGAAAAACCTGTAAGAAAATATTCTGAGCTCTGCACATAGTTTCTTCTTCAATACAAGCAGAAAAGAGGGGTTAGAAAGGTAAGATGAAAGTTAATCAAGCACTACATGATGTTGACCATATAGGGAAGACAGTCAAGCATTGAGAACACTATGATGAGTTATGTCAAAGGCTTCAGATAAATTGAATGAAATGTAGACAGAGGGCAAACATTAACATTTCATAATAAATAAGTCACTAGGAAGTGTAATTAGGGCATTGTCAGTGTAGCACACCAGTCTAAAGATGAACTGACAACAACGAAACCAATGAAAACAATAAGACTTGGGTCACATCACACCAGCTGCAGAAACAATCCTGGAACAGGTAGAGACAGAGAGTGACTCATATTTCACTTATTCAGTGCTCTAAGTCAGCACTGAAAAAGCATGAAATATTACTGCTGTAGGCAACAAAGTCCACTCACCTGCTCTTACTATGATTAACGTGATGATAACAATAAGCCATGCTCATATAGTAGTGGGCATTGCTAAGGCAGGCCTTTTTGCAATGTACAAGAAAGAACCTTTAATTTAGCTAATTCCTGTTGTGAGTTCAGACACAAAACATCTGTGACAACTACGAGTGCTTGGTAAAGGACTCCCGTAGATGCAGGGAGCTTCATTAGGCAGGAACAGTTGGAGAACTGTGCTTCATTATACTGTACAGACAAAGTCAAAAGGCCAAAAATAGGGCAGTGAAAAGGATCTTACCCTCAAGAGAAAGCATAGGGCTGTAGTTAACTTGAACAGCTGGTTATGGTCATCTCCTAATGCAGGGGTTCTCAACCAAGGGTATGCGTACCCCTGGGGGCACTTTGAAAGGTCCCAGGGCATACATGGGGGTGGGTGGGGGCAGAGCGCCGCCATCCCATACCACTGCCTCACAGGAGCAGGGCTGGACCAGGGCGAGAGCAGGGATGCACAGACACTGCACTGCCGCTCTTCACCACAGCCCCACTCTGCATCTGGCCGCTTGCCACGCCACAACCCCCTCCCCACTGCTCGGTGGCTAGCCACTCACCACCTCCCCCCCAGGCGTACACTTACTAAAAAGGGGGCCGCTGGGGGTACACTTATTAAAATAGATTGAAAACCCCTGTCCTAGTGCTTTCTAGATCTAGATGGTGCTCTAAAGGGTTATATTTTGTACAGCACCAGGAAGCAGGGAATTGGCAGTACAGGATAAAAAGGCACCTTGCAGGACTGCAAGAAGATTTCAAGCAGGCTCTGATTATCCACAAATCATATATATGTAACACCCCAAACACACTGGGTTGTGTATCATGTTTTTTGTGTGCGTATTTTGATATGGGCAAGACGGCTCCTGTTGCTCTGGCCACGTGCTCAGCGCATGGCAAGCTGGGGCCCCTATCTGGACAAAATATGTAAAACCCTCTAGCCTCACTGGGCAGAGAAAGCTGGAGCTTCTTTGGGCAGATTGGTGGGGAGAAAGATCCTCCCTGATTGGAGAAGGTTTGGGTGATGTCACCCCATGTATATATGGACCACTCACTACTGTTCTCTCTCTTTCTCCTGGGGCTATTATTCATCTGCCTGCTGAGAGCTGCACAGCTACATTGGGAGCCAGAAAACCTGCTCCCCATGGGGGGGGCTCCCCCCAATTTTCACTGAGAGGCCATTGATGCTTTTTGAAGGGAAAGCCTCAGGTAGAGGAAGAGAAAGTCTGTTTTGGAGTTTAAGACTCCTATTTCCTCCTTCTTTGCCCTTTTTTTTCTTAAGTAGGTTAATGCCATGGGGCTATTAATCCCTGAGCAAACTACCCAGGAATGGGTCCTGGCAGTTACTGGATACACAGGCCTTAAGTGGGGTTAACACCATAGGGGTGTTAATCACTGAAGCAACGGCCCAGGAATGGGTCCTGGCAGCTACTGGCTACAGGGGCCTGCCCCACTGTTTTGTAACTGTATCGTCTCAGCGTGGGGTATAGCTGAGACCAGATGTCCGCCATAGGCCTGGGCCTTTTTTGTCTGCTGTTTCTGCAGCAGAGCTGGCATTGGGACTAGGAATTTAGGGGTGTGGCGTGCCGTCTGGAACCACAGTTAACCCCTACAGTGGGAATTGCCCTACAGCAGGGATGAGCAAATTATGGCTCGCAGGCTGGATTGGGTCTCGTCTGGGCCAGAGAGGGCCTCAGTCCCACCTGGCCCAGGCACCATCTAGCTATAGCACATCCTGCTGTCCCTGGGCATGGAGCGGGGCTGGGGTGACTCTGCAGCTGAACTGCCTTTCTAGGCTGCCCAGGCAGTGGCGTCTCCTTCCGGCTGCCGCCACCTCTGGCCCCAGCTCCGCAGTACTTGTGCTGCACAGCCCCAACCCTGCATGGCCCACGCCTCCTCTGGGCTCACAGGGGGGCAAGCCCCACTTCCCGCTCCAAGGTTGTTGGCAGGAGAGGGAGGGGGAAGGGGGCAGTGTGGAGCTGCCAGCTGGGCTTTGCCAGGTGGGGGGGGGTGCAGGGTGGAATGGAGCCCCCTTGCCTTGCGGCCCTCCCCCACCTGCCCCAGCTGGGGTATTAAGGGGAGTCAGGCTGGACCCATGAGGCTAGGGGGCTCCACTTCACCCCCTCCCCTCCAGCTCAAACCAGCCAAAGTAGTCAGCAGCTGCTCAGGCCAGGAAAGCAGCCAGAGGCCTGGTCAGAGCCAGGGGTGGGGGGTGGAACAGAGCCCCCCTCACCTTGCAGGCCTGGCTCAGCTCCCCCCCATACCCAGCTGGGGTAGGTGGGGGAGGGGAGGGGACTCCATTCCACACCCCCCACCTCCAGCTCAGGCTGAGCAAAGCCCAGCTGGGCTCTCTGCTCCCTTTCCTCTCCCTCCCCCTCTGACAGCCCCACCGTCACACACAAAATGAACCCTCAGAAGAACACAAGTTCCCTAAGGTGCTGTGCTTTACAGCGCTTTTATCTAATACCTGATTTGACAAGAGTTCATTTTTTGTGCGGTCAGCCATTTTTAAAGCACTCTGCAGCCATGCACATGTGCTATGTCACAGCAGTAGATCGCTTTCAGGGGCCCGAGCATGCGAAAAATGTGACTCGCGTAAGCATCCTGTATCTCACCTAAGCCTGAGATCCAGATCCTGAACGCTCGTCTCACCTGAGGGGCTTAACCCACCAGGCCTTACCAGAGTACACCTACAACATGGCAGTAGGTTTGAGCTCCCACAAAATGCTGTGACGACTGCCACTTTTGTTTTTACCTAAGGTTAATAAAAATATATAAACGGTCCTTGGGACAGACATCAGAAGACAGGTCTTCCCTCTCCCACCCAGTCATGCTCCCTTTCGTTCTCTCTTTCTGGCCAAATGAACCTTCAAGACTTCTGCACAACTTCTGCATAATAGCTTCACCGCAACAGCCTGAGGGCTGTCCAGCCACAAAACAGTCTATAGCACTGAGAGGTTAGGGCACTCTGAGAGGTTACCTTTCGGGATGGATCCCTTGCAGATAGATGAAAAGATTGAACTTGCATATTCCACTTACTGCACAAGTTCTCTAGGTGATTGTGTAAAAAGGAAAAGATGCCACTGCCACTCCCACCTCCTGCCCCAAAATGAAAGTAATGGTTAACCTGTCATCAGGAGTTTTGAGCTTTGGGTCCCAAGCAGACAGAGAGATCTGCCCCTGGCACTGAGTAAGGCTCCTTAGCCATGGAGAGGACTGGGATTTAAGGCATGCCCCTATCCTTTGTTTTTCCATCACTGGCTTAGGCAGGGTGGGCATTCACTGTTCTGAATCCCATCACGATGTCCAGGCACTGTACAGAGACCTGACGTGCCTAACCCAAGTTTCTTCACCAGTGGCTCTCAACTGGAGTGCCACAGTGCCAGTGCTGCTGCTATGGTGGCAGTGGGCAGATAAAACTGCTCCACATGCAGAGCTGCTGCATTATGGCTCTCTGATCTGCCTAAAGCAGACAGATCTGGCTCAGGCTGCCTGTTCCCAGTCCTTTCCCCACCTCCCCCAGTAACAGCTGGTTAAGAAGTACTGAGGGAAATTGAGGCAGGACTCACAGTAGTTCTCAGCTGGGGATGCTGCCACCTTCAAAGAAGTGGTGGAGAGGTGCCCTGACTGAGTACGTTGCAAATCGCTGTTACACACAGTCATAAAGTTTATGTCTTAGTCACCCTTGGTCTCTCAGAAGAGACTTTCAAAAGAGATACTAATAATGAAAGTGGTTTCATTAATATGATTCATGATGAAACCACACATTCGTTGTGCATTTAAGCGCCAAAGAGCTGTCAGAGGGTGATGGCTTTTGGTCACTATCAGTTCAAACCAGTATTTAAACCAGTGACCTAGAAGTGAAAGACACTATATACTCTTACTAGTGCCCTAAGCACTGCAGTGCATAATTATATTAATCTAGGGACTCACTGATGTATATTAACCCACTGTGAACTATTTGCATACATCAGTGGACTCTAAATTAAGTGGAAGTACTCTGGAAAGACTATAGGAAGCTTATATTAAAACTTCTGATCCATGTGCAGCTGCACACTAAAAAAAGCCAAGCCTATATATGAGGAGTGTCAAAGATACGATCTGCAGACATTTCACCCAGCTCATGGGTCTCCTAGAGGAGTTGGGGAAAGTAATGAAGGGGCCTGATATCAAATTCTCAGCTACAGAGCCTGGCTGGGGATGTGTTGGCAGCAGGGGGGCAGGTGGGTGAGCAGTGTCTGTGTTATCAATGCTCACCCCATCCCAGATGCCACGTCCAGATCCAGCACTTGAAGCTTCCTTTGATTCTGACCCAGCCTGTGAGGAGTCTTGCAGTCCAGATCTGGCCTGGAGGCCCAGGTGAGTCTGACACCCCTGCTGTACATAAAAGACTGAAATAGGAAATAATGCCATTAAATAATGGGATTAAAAAATGACATTATGAAGACATAATTATGCCAGGTGTACACCTGATGCTGAAATGCTGCATTTAGAATTAATCAGCCTAAAAATAATACACAAAATGGTTCAGAAAGGAGGCAGAAAAAAGGTACATGTTGGATGTATATAAAACAGTAACTGGCATAACAAAGGCAAATCAGGTGGTCTTGCTTTCTTAATAAAGGAATTAAGTTAAAAGGCAACATATTTAAGATCGAGAAAAAGACTTATTTTTAAATATATAATGCATTATCTCTGGAATTCACTGTCACAAGCAATTAAGTTCACAAAAATTAAATGTTGATGTTAGTTGTTTCCACACTGGGCTCCGGGGAGCGCTAATGGTCCATAAGATCACAGCAAGTGTCCCACAGCTGATCCATAGACCACAGCAGGCCTCTACCTTGTTCAATTAAAAGTCTGTCGATAAAGATGTATGATAGTACCTGACAAATTCTGAAAGTTGTCAGGGGCTTATCGGTCCAAAAATTAGGACTCACTGGTTTGCAGAAACAATAAAAATAGCCAATTTACATGAAAAAAGAATTTTTAAAATTCCTCCTCTCAGACAGACATCAGCACTCATGCTCCAGTGTTATTATCCAGCCATTGACAATGGTTTGGGAACCTCCTTCCAGGTAAGTTATAGTATAATGGCTCACTATAAAGTTGCTTACATCTTCTGCTGAAGCACCTGATCCAGGACACTTTCCCAGTCAGGATGCTGACTAGATGACCATCAATCTAACTGTACAGCACATCCCATGCTGTTGCACATTTTGCTATTCACAGAGCTGCTACTTCATTTTGACTAGGCCATTATTTGTCTTTAGAGGTATAAGATAACACAAGTCAGTATAAGTTAAAAAAATAGTGGGCATGTCTAAACATGCAATTAATGTGTATGAATAAACTGCAGGGCTTATTGCTCTGGAGTTTTTTTGTGTGCAGCACATGGAACCCAGTGGGAGCAGCCCAGGCTGGCAGGACCCGGGGATCTAGGACAGAAGTTCAATAAACAGGTTTAACCTAACTCAGTTAAATCTGTTACTATATTCATCCAGGTTTATCTTAAACCAATTTCAGTCATTTTGAAAACAATTTATGTGCACTGAACTCCTGATTTGAACCAATTTCCAGTCTCTTATCCTGGTTTATGTGCATCTTCTGTCCCCAGCCAGAAGGTGGGCCTGCCAGCCCCAACCTGCTCCAACTGGGCTCTATGTGCTGCAGAGAGGCTGTCTGGGGCGCAAGGGTGCTTTAATGCAGGGCTAGTCAGCAGGCAGCCCCCAACCTGAAGCACCCTCATGCACCAGCCAGCCGCTCCACAGTACGTGGAGCCCCAACTGGAGCATCCCAGAGCTGCTCTCCATGTGCTGTGAAAAGACTAGAGCCACTCCACAGCATGTGGAGCCCCATTGGAGCAGCTAGCCCAGGGCTGGCTCTGATGGGGCTCCCACATGCTGCAAAGCGGCTGGCTGGGGCACAAGGGTGCTTCAGTGCGGGAGCTGCCTGCCAGCTAGCCCCGTGGTGAAGTGCCCTCATTCTCCAGCCAGCCCTGTCACCGTCTACTCGTGTGTTTAAGCACAGTAATTTGCTGCACCGGTAGAGAGTGCTTGTGCTTGTGTCTGATAGGACTATCTAATGGTTCAGTAAATTAGTCTGCACCAGCCTAAGTGCTGCACATGTGTAGACAGTGACACTTGACTGCACAGTAAATTAGTCTACTGTGCAGAAAAGCAGATGTGGAGACATGGCCACTGCCCACAAGTCTCTCTTTTGTACCCACCAATATGAAGTACAGAGCTTGGTCAGTTTGGATTGAGATCCTTTTCAACCCAGGCTGCACTGGATGGCCCAGAAGATTCCTTCTTGTCATTCCTTCTTAAATCCTTGCCATAGTGGAAAATACCTTAAAGGTTCAGTTTTCTAAGCTGCTATTACAGTTTTCACCAGAGAAAATTAACTTAAATTATTTCTGAATTTTAATTGGTTTGCTTGGGAATGCAAAACACAAATATAGAAAATGCTCTTTACCTTTATAGTTTAGCTCAAAAAGAAAAAAGAACTTCTTATGCACTGATGCTTAACATCATTCCTAGCCACTGGCAAGACATCTGTGTTTATTAAAATAACAAAATATGAAATTCATATTAATTTTCTGTTTGATCAGAATTTGAATTTCATATTAGTTAAAATGTTTGTTCAGATTTAGCAGCATCTGTCATCTGAAACCACCAATCAATATTTTATTCATCATATATGATCTAAATCCACTGAGAGCAAGCTGAAGACACAGAACAGAGTTTAGAAATGTTACAATTAAAATATAGCTCAGCATTTTCAATCCAAATTAATTATCTCCTGATTTTTTTTGCATTAATTCCATATCCAAAGGCAATGAGCTGCATTCACTGGCCCAATTTCCATACTGCTGCCATTATATTTTTATCAGCCGTGGACACAAAGTGTAGGAGGGAGTAAATTAGAGGACTGTGAATCTAGCACAGAGCAAGATTGGAAAGCTCTTATGTATGCTGAGCAGCATATCCCTACACAATTGAAGTAAATGGAAAAGTTGCTATTCTGCATATATAAAAGCATTACAATTGGCCTAAAGTGATTAATCAGCCTTTGACCCTTTGATGAGCCAGATAAAAACATAATAATTTTACATTCTTCAAAAGGTCAAAAGCAGAACAAAAACAAGCAAACTAAAAAACCACTCCTTTCTTCATACACACAGATTGTACAAAATAAGAAATGCTTTGACTGAATTATGGAAAACTGTTTTTCATCTTCCATTATTTTAATCGTAATTTAAATCAGCAAGCAGCAAACCTCAATTTAAATAATTTGCATTTGTATTCTTTTTGTTATTTTCATAAAGAAATGCCAATTCTCTCTGGTTAGTATAGTTTGTGTTTCTTTTTTGCTAACCACAGGATACAATATGATTATATCCATTTATTTACACAAATACTTGACTTAACATATATGTATTCAAATTCTTCTTTTGCCATTGCATTATCAGTTCTGAATGTTATGCTTTTTATTTGCTAGATGATGAGGGGCTTTTTTACATGAGATTAGTGTGAAGATACTTTAGAAATGGACACTGAAATTCAATTAAAAATTCATAAAAATAGCATTTTAAAACTATTTTTATTATTTCAAGAAAAATATTGCTGAATAATTTTAAAAAATGCTGAAGGGCAACCAGCACAGGTTCATAGCAGGTAGATCGTGCCTGACTAGCCTTGTTTCTTTTTATGACCAGGTCACAAAAGGCTTAGATGCAGGGGACGAGGTAGATGTGATCTACCTGGATTTTAAGATAGCCTTTGTTACAGTATCTCATCCTGTTCTCATGAATAAACCAAACAGCTGTGATGTAGATGATTACATGGTCAGGTGGGTGGCAAATTGTCTAATGGGACACACCCAAAGAGTGGTAGTGGATGAGTCGGCATCGACCCAGAAAGAAGTGGGCAGTGGAGTTCCCCAAGGTTTGGTCCTTGGACCGGTGCTGTTCAATGTCTTCATCAGTGACATAGATGAAGGCGTGGAGAGCACTCTGTCCAAATTTGCAGATGACACCAAATTATGTGGTAAAGTAAACACACTAGTGGGCAGGGAACCATTGGCAACGCATAGGGGATGCATGCAGGTGCACATGCACCCTCTGAGCTTGGCGGTGCACCCCCAGCAAAAAGGTGCCGCCAACACTGCTGGCAATGCCTACAGTCACCACTTGCCACCCCCCTCATCACTGCTGACACCGCCAGCAGTGTCTGCAGGAGATCCCCAATTGCTGCTGGCTGCCACCACCACTGCCGGCGGCGTCTGCGGGTGGTCACTGACCACTGGTCAGCACTCACTACCCCCTTCCCCCCCGCCAACAGCACTACAGCTGCCTGCGGGAGCCCACTGCTCACCGCCGCCGCCATGCACCCACCACTGACAGTGCCACCGCCACCTACGGGAGCTCGCCATGCCCCACCAGCCTCTGGGGGCATGAGACGTTCATGCAGGGAATTCATCCAGGTGGATCTGGACAGGTTAGAAATAGGATGCAATTCAACAAGGACAATGCAAAGTGCTACACCTAGGGAGAAGGAATCACCAGCATACTTACAGGCTGGGGGATGACCCTCTCAGCAGCACTGTAGCAGAAACGGATCTTGGAGGCATAGTTGACTCCAAGATGAACATGAGTCATCAATGTGATAAAGTGATCAGTAAAGCTAACTGCACTTTATCATGCATTAGCAGATGCATGACAAACAGGTCCAGTGAAGTGATACTTCCCCTCTATGCAGCACTGGTGAGGCCACAGCTGGAGTACTGCATCCAGTTTTGGGCACCGCACTTCAAAGGGATGTGGATAACCTTGAGAGGGTCCAGAGGAAAGCCACTCTTATGGTTAGGGGCCTGCAGATAAGGCCCTATGAGGAGAGATTGAGAGACCTGGATCTCTTCAGCCTCTGCAAGAGAAGGCTGAGAGGTGATCTTGTGACCATCTACAAATTCACTGGCGGGGGGGGACAGCAAGGGATAGGAGATGCTCTGTTTAGCAGGGCATCCCTTGGAGTAACTAGAAATAATGGCCACAAACTGATGGAGAGCAGATTTAGGTTACATATTAAGAAGAACTTCTTTACAGTAAGGGTTGCCAGAATCTGGAATGGGCTTCCAAAGGAGGTGGTGCTCTCCCTTACTTTGGGGGTCTTTAAGAGGAGACTGGACAAGCACCTGGCTGGGGTTATCTGACCCCAGTGCTCTTTCCTGCCCGGGGCAGAGGGTCAGACTCAATGATCTGCTGAGATCTCTTCCGACCCTAATATCTATGAATATTAAATATGTCGGACAAAGGAGGACAAAAATCAAGCTCATCAAAATATGTTTTGCATTTAAAATAAGTGGATTGGTTAAACAAAAAAAACCATTATCTGCAATTGGTGCAAGATTCATAGGGCTACCAAAGGAACACAAGAGGGAGGGGCACATGTACACATGCTATTACTGCACATGATTTAACTCCAGAGCTTATTGTTCCAGAGTTTATTGCTCCCGGGCACACCATTTGAACATGTGCCTGGGAGCAACAAGCTCTGGAGCAATAAGCTCCAGAGTTTATTCATGAACAGCAACTTGAGCCAGGTTGAAGCAGCCCTGCCTGGCAGGGGACTGTGGAAAGCAGGTCACTATGCAGGAAGAAGTGTAAGACTTATGAGGAGCGAGCACAAGAGGGTGCATAAGTCAGTAGTTTGGTGATTAGCAGTGCTTGCCTGGGAGATTTCAGTTCCTGTCTCCAGTCTTATATCAAGGACTACTTAACTACAAGCCACACAGAAATTGTGGGAATATAGACCAGAACCCAGAACTTCCCCCTCCCAGCTGAGTGCTGTAACCATTGTGCTACAGCCCCTGGCTTCCTTAGGCATGTCTACATGAGATGTTTACTGAGCAGTTGACTAATTAGCTGTGCATTAAATGTCTTGGCATCTATATGTGCACCCTTAGGCTGGAATAAACTAATTTACTCTGCAGGAGGATAGTACTTGTAAATACAAGTCTTTCCCCATGCACTGAGGAAACCTAAGAATCTAACTCTGTATTTTGCATCCCACTCCAGGGGCCCAGAAGTTACATGTGGCAGCATCTAATTGCTAAGTCTTGTACTGGATCTAGCACTAAGCTGTTGAACAAACTCTTCTAAACTGTTCCTGTATGGGATGAAGTCAAACACTACAATCAAGAACAGGGAGCCTCTCTCCCCTGCATTCTTAACAACCTCTGCTGGCATCTTGTAAGGGAGAAAGCCATCTGATTCAAAAGCAGAGGGGAATAAAACCCAGCTGGGAGAAGGGAAAGGACTGAACTGGGACTGTAGGGGAAGGGAGAAGAACTGGAAATGACAAGGATACCAGGACTGGGAGCCACGGGTGAGAAGAGAAGTTGGGAAGAAAAGCCTTTCTTTTGGCATCTAGTGCTTGACTCTGTAACCATAATGATGTTTTTTCAACACAGTATATTTGCATACTGGGGACTTGACTCACTGGTTCAGGAAGTGCCATCTAGTTTTGCGTTGTTATGTAAGTAAATACAAATTCCACAGCTCAGTTAATGAATGCTATAACCAAAACAGGTTTTCTTTATAACCTTGTCACAACCCAAAGTTGTGGATTTTTTGTTTGTGTGTGCTTCGGCATCGCTAAATTGTGTTCCCGCTAAATTGCAGCTCTTTTGCACGGTGGAGTGTTCTGTTGCAATTAAGAACCCGCGTGCAGGAGCTTTTTTCCTGCCAGTTTTGTAGCCTTCTTTGCATGGTGCATTTCTTTTGCATTATGGTGATGCACGGTACAAAGAAGTTCCCGCCATTTGTATTAAGATTTCCGCCACATTATTGGCCAATCTTAATATAGGCACACGTGGAGGCTAGCTATTGGCTTGCTAGCTGTACAAAAGGCTTGGGTAGTTTCCGCCCAAGTCGGAGAGAGCGAAAGCACGTGGAGTTCGGGAAAGGAGCGTGAGGATTTCTAAGCGCTGCTGATCCCTTCGAACCCAGCTTTTTCCTTAAGAGGGCAACAGAGGTTTAATTTGTCGAACCCACGGAGCTTCAACAACTCCGGGGGACCTAATTTCCGAACCCTCAGAGCCTTAACAACTCCAAGGCACATAACCCCATCGCCGACCGCAATCCTAGACGTATCCCTATCCTATGGACCCAATTGTCGAACCCAC
>NW_005841871.1:2621393-2624714 GCF_000455745.1 Alligator sinensis
AGTCTATCAGAGTCCTCCACCGAGAACTCAAGTGGAGCTGTGCCTGGAAAGCTGACCAGCCTACACCGCGACCACCTTGGGTGTAAGTAAATAATCTTTTCAATCAACCATTACGCCTCCGTGACTGATTCTAGCTCGAGCGTACCATACCGCACCGCGGTTTTCTCCAGCTCCGTGTGCCCGGGCTGCTGGCCACAGCCTGTGTGCACAAAGACGGGCCCGGCTCGCCCCCGAGATCGGGAGCTGGCCCGCACAAACCTCAAATGGATACAGACACCTGGGAAGCATAAGGAAACAGCAAGACAGCACTGATTAGCATGACAGGTTGTGCACTGCCTACAGAGCAAAAGAAAAAAAATAAGACTGCACTGTCAAAGAGTTCAATAAAGGTTAAATGATTATAGTGGATGGTGATGAAATAAGAAATATGTTAGAGATATGAGCAGTCTACGTTGCAAGTCAGCTGTAAACATATTAGAAAAATTTATAGATGGTTAAAAGCAATGATTATAAACAACATGTTGGACTCTATATCGATTACCATTATTAAAGCATCTACTAATCATTGCTAACACTTGTTATGATCCTTAATATTAGTTGTGACCACATTAGGGCTTTACCCATTTGAAAACATTTTGGGTCAAACCATTCAAACATTTTCTCACCTTAGAAAACCATTTTAGATACTGTTTAAATCAAAAGTTGTCAAAAAGCAATGTTATTCCAGTTCTATAGACAAGGTGTAATATGCTCTTTTCCAAAGCCAAGCTCCTTGCCACACAAGAGTTAACACTGCTTGTAGATAACCAATAACATGTTTTAAAACCACCTTTAAAATTAAATCCTCTTCTCTCCTTTCACAGTCTTCAGACATCCTCTTTCCTATCCTCCTTTAACTACGTTCCCCTCAGGATGTATAGAGTGAATAACAATGAAGCAGATGATACAATTAAATTAAATGCCGCAAGCTTGGCCAGACAAAAGATAATATCCTGCACGATGCTGGGTGCCCTCAGCCCAAGATCAGCCTCTTAGAGCCATATTATGAAAAAGCAAGCACAAAAGAAAAAGAACTGTGCTTATTAATATGGAAAAGGCCCCAAAGAGGGGTACCTCTCCCCTTCCAGATAAGAGTATTACTGAACCACTAAAATGGTCAATTGAACAGAACATCATTGCAATATCAATTTTCAATTAACTAGGACATCATTGTAATATCAATTTCCGTCTTTGACTTCTATCATCCTATGAAAATCAATGACTATGACATTGGTGCATATTAGCTTTCACATATTTTGAAGCTACCATATTCCATAACTGCTGAAGCCAATAATGGATATTAGAGTATGCTCTTTATATGTTACTTAATAATTTTAAATAGACAGATCCCATTTATATGTAATTAATTGAACAGAATGGTTGGAGATGTTTCCTCTGGCATCTTAACAGAATGGTTGAAGATGTTTCCTTTGGCATCTCTAAACCAATAAAAGGTGGATGATAGGATACTGGGCTAGACAGACCATTGGTCTTACCCCGTATGGCACTTCTTACCTATATATATGTCAAATCATAACAGAAGAGATACAGAGTATGAGTTCCGGAGCCCAAATCCAGAGAGGAATACTGATGGACCCTGGTAGTGCTAGATAGCAGCTTTGTGCTTTTATGGTACCATTCAGACAAAAGATTTCAAAGCATGTTACCAATAATGAATAAACCCCCATTACGCAGTGAAGCAATTAATGGATGTACAAAGATCACTAAGAAATATCTGGGGTGGAACACGACAGCTGCTTAGCAGCACAGAGTGACACTATACTGTACAAAGTTTAGGGCAGGAAATGAAGAATTTATCTGGAAATGCAGAAGGAATGTAGGGGAAACATAATAACATGGAATCAATCTCACATCCCATTATTCATACTCTTTACTCTTGTGAATAGTCCCATTGAAATTGATGAGATTACTTGGGGGAGGAAGGGGCAAGAATACATCCCTGCATAGCTGGATTATGGCCAAGACACCACGGCTAACACCAGGACTTATGGAAGACTTTTAAGCAGTGCACATTTAACTCCTTCCTCCGTATATCTTTTTATACTACCAGTCACTTTACTAGCTTTATGCACATACAATTAAAAACTAAAACCTTTCAAAAGAGCAGAAACACCATGTCTTATTTTAAAATAAATGTAAAAAAGAAAAATAATTTGTTTGGGAACCAGAATTCTCTGTACAATTAAATGAAACTCCATATAGAAATCACAGTTCAAACCTGATCTAGTTCAGGCTATTCTGTCTTGTTCATATTATTACTGTTTATGCAAATTGCTCCTTGTTGCAGAATAACCTACAGAAAAAAAGGAAAATCCCATAGCGCTCCCCTTAGGATTGTTTTGTGGAGGTTTTCAACAAGGTCCACCTCTTGCAGTCAAGAAGGTGGCCCAAAAGTCCCACAAAAGAAATATGCAAATCTCAGCTCACTATATATTCTGTTCTATGATTCTATTAACATTAAAACTAACTCCTACAAAAGTTCCATCTAAATGCTGTATAAGCATTTCTTTATGCATAATTGTACTTGTAACAGCCAATGTAACAGTAAATGATATGATCACAGAGGTTTCACCTCAGTGTTTTGCCCAATAGCGCTCACCTGGGAAGTGGGAGCCCTAGGTCCCTGGCTCCGCTCACCAAGAGGGGATTCAAAGCCACATCAGGGCTAGGGACAGACATTACATATAGACTGGTTTAAGTGATCAGAAACTGGTTTAAACCTGTAACAGAACAGATGTTCACTGCACATAAACCAGTTTGAAAATGGCTGAAACCGGTTTGAGATAAATCTGGTTCAATGTAGTATCAGATTTAACTGATTTAGGTCAAACTGGTTTATGCAATGTCTGTCCCAGACCCCTTGCTGGTTTAAGTTAAATCAGAGTCCCCCCGCATCCTGGCATGCTTTCTGGGCTGGGCGGGACACTCTGCTCTGCAGCAGGGCTGGCCCCTCCCCTCTGTTCCCTGGCTGAGATTTGCAGCTCCGGCAGAGATTTGCAGACACAGCAGGGTCTGCTGATTTCCTTGTGCCCTACCCCCTCCTTGCTGCCCAAGCAGGAAATCCCCCTCCCATTTCCCACAGCACAGACCCCAGCCCCAGGGGCCCTAGGCATGTGTATGCTACCTAATACCGAGAGGTGTGTACAGAGGCTGCAGAATGGGGTAGGCCACCCAGGCCATGGCCCAACCAATGTTTAACACTGCGATTCAAACACAGCCTCATTCCCTGCCTGCCTCCCTCACACGTGCAGCGGCAGTCAC
>NW_005841871.1:2624742-2640754 GCF_000455745.1 Alligator sinensis
CCTGAAGCCAGTGCACTACGCTGTGCTCCAGCGCATAGGTGCATTGGCTGCAGGGCGCTATCACTCTTCCCTCCTGGCGGTGCCACGGTAAGCAGAGCACAGTTGCCACTGTCTGTGTGATGGAGGAAGGGAGGAAGGGAGGAAGGCTTGCTGTGTTTGAATCACCATGCTAAACATTGGTTGGGCCATGGCCAGGGTGGCCCACCCTGTTCCATGGCCTGTGTGTGTGGGTATGTGTGGGGGTGTGTGTGTGTGTCTTTCCAATTTCACTGGGACAGGCAGGCAGACAGAACAGGGCTTTTGGAGCTAATCAACAGATCAGCCAGTAAGCTGTTTAAGAAGTTTGAACTAATGGAGGGAGGCTATTGTTTTGCTAATCAGGTGATAAAGAATCTTATCAGCTTCTGGCTGGCTTGCTTGCCTGTCAGTTTGCTGCAAACAGTATGGAGGGAGATTGAAAAAGCATGGAGGGAGATTGAAAAGCTCTGTATCATCAACAGATGTATGCACTTCACATACCCCCTGCCTCAGAGTGCTAGCCCAGGGCTGGGGGCTGACAACACTTACACCCCCAGCAGGGAAAGCCTGGGACCGTGCTGGCAGACATCCCTAATGAGAGAGTCCTGCTGGGACCTGCCCACCCCCCTCAGCTCAGCTCCCTGCAGAAGGGAAGGGAGGGCTGCTCTAGCACCCCCTGGCTTCTAGTCTGAGCCACTGCAGGCATGTGCCTGAATTTCCTCAGTCCAGAGAGAATGTCTGTCCAGTTTCCAACCAGTTCAGCCTAGCCAGGTTAGGCTAACCTGCAAAGATTGAATCAATTCAGGCTCAGGCTTTTTGAATGTCTGTCCCTAGCCCCAAAGATGCATCAAAACCATTTCCCAGGAGAATTGTCTAGGCAGTGGGCTATGGCTGGGCAGCAGAGGGAAAGGCAGCCACTGTATGTTGACACTGACCCAGTGGGTACCCAACAGTGCAACTTTCATGGGTTTAGGAGTAAGTCTGCATCCTAGTGCTTATGGCAGTCCCCTGTGAGGAGTGGTGAGGGAGTCCTAGTTTCTGGCCTCTGCTGCCAAGGTTATTTCTGATTGTTTAAGCCAATGAGCACCTATGGTAAAATGTAAGACCAGCCTTGACATCAGGGACCACAACTTGGGATCCCCTCCCCCCTGGGAAGTAACTGCCTTACCAGATCATAGAATCACATTCCATCTCGGTGGTTCCCAGGACTGTTGATGCATTATTGAACATTAAACTGTCAGTGATTAAAAACAGAAATAATCCCAGCAAGAAAGAACAAATCCCAGGACTCCTCACTCCCTTCCAAGGAAGTGCCATAATTGAGCACTTTGCTTGCAGTCCTCTTGGCCCCATTAATTTTGTACTGTTTGCTTCTCAGTGAGTAAGATTTAATAAGAGATGTGACCTAACCCAAGTGTTATAGCAATCCACTGGGAAGTAGGATACATAGGTTTGAGTGCCCTCGGGCTGAAAGTGACCTAGAACCCTGGTCACCATAGGCAGATCCAGAATTTTAAAAAGGACAGTACAGGAAAAGCAACCAGTACTGCAAATATAGATATACTCCCCCACTCCCAGCATCCCCCTGACCCCAACAAGATCTGCAGATCACACTGTGGGAGCAGCAGCAGCAGACTTTTAAGAGCCCAAAACAGGTAAGAGTATGCCCCCCACAACACTCCCCAGTACCCACTCCTGTCCTCTCTATTCTCAGCAACACCTCCCCTTCCATTCTCCTCCTCCCCAACCTGACACTGCCACTGCTCCTGGCTGTCCAGGGGCCAGAGGGAGCTCCAGCTTACACCTCTGGCCTTCCTGCTGCCACCACTGTCCTGGTTGCTTCTGCCCTCCTCCAGCTGGGGCTTCCTAGGATACTACCTGGGGAGCCAGGTTTGGTTGGGGACAGCACAGTTGTGACAAGTGGATTCCCCTGTTCCCATACCTGTTTCCAAGCTGGAAAGGAACACCTTGGGGACAGAAAAGGGAGAAGGAGCCTGCCCCCGTCACCACTGCTGCTGTCCCTGGCTGAGCTTGGTCCCCATGCAACCTGGCTGGAGCAGGGCAGGAACAGCTCTGAAGCTCACCCCACCCCCAGGGGCAGCTCAGTGAAGCAGCAGCAGCAGGCAGGGGTAGAGGGGAGGAATGGGCGGACATTCAAGGAGCCAAAATTCCCATTGTAGTTTTCCTAAACCTAAAATTTTCTTGATCATTTTTAACTTATGTCCCAATTCAGGATGAAAAAAAGGGTGGTAAAAAGGGTGGTATATTTTGGCACGAGGAAATTTTCACTTTCCAGCCATCTGTGCCCAGCTCCAAAGTGAAACTAACTGGTCCACCACAAGTAAACTATAGGAACAGAGTGTCTTAGCTTAAATATTGGCATCATAAGCCAAATCCTAGAACATGTGGAGAACCCACAATTCCCACCCTCTCATCAGTGCATTTCTGGCTTTGGAGCACACGAGCAGCAGTGGCAGGTGGGTGGGACAACCTCAGGACATGCTGCCAGTGGTATAAAACAGTGGGAGGCAACCTTGTTGGCAGGCATGTCACTAATTAGCCCCACACCCTCCCCAAATGCTATTTTGATTCCCTTCTTCTGTTCTGCTTTCTGTTCCCCCCTGCCCTGTTCTCCCTACCTGGCCTGTTCCTTTGCTTTCTGCTCCTTGCTCTATCTGCCACTGTGATGCTTACCACTTCTCCTCCCCCACCCCTGCTGCCAGTTTGCCGTGTGCCACAAACAGAGGCTCTCTGTGGCACTTGCGGCATGCATGCCAAAGGTTGGCCACCCACCATGTAAATATACCTTTAAATTGTAGCACGTCTGAAAGACATGGGGCACCGTATCTAAAAGCACACAGTCATGAGGTATAGCGTAAGGACAGCTGATGTCCTGACCATGTTCTAACAAAGGCTGTTAAAAAATCTCCTGGCATATTATTTCTCTTGCCTTAAATCACATATTATAAACAAAAGAGTGGCAGCATAGACTATACTTCTGTCAGCGATCCTATCATTGCCAAGCACAGCTGCTGTTTGTGAGGATGTTGGCATTTCTGTTCCCCTGTATGCAGTCTGATCAGTCATATAATGCAGAGTTAACAGTGACAGAGGCCTCAGCAGAAATGTATTAGCTCTCGCTCTCTGATAACCCTTCAGATTAGTGTGTGTGAATAATAAATAATGCATTGGCCTTCCCATCACATTGCATACAAATGCCCCCCAATGCTGTACAAATATTAAGAATTAGGCCTCCTAAAACCCTTGTAAATATGTCAGTATTGGCCTTGTTGAACAGATAGGTTAAACTGAAACCTTGAAGTGACTTGCCCGATGCACAGGAAGACTAGCAAGTATGGCAGCAGACCAGCTTGGCTTAGCAGGGAACTCCTCAGTAAACTAAATCACAGAAAGGAAGCTTGTAAGAAGTGGAAACTTGGACAAATAATTAGGGAGGAGTATAAGAGAATTGTTCAGGTATGCAGGGATGAAGTGGTTTCTACAAGTATGTTGGTAGCAAGAGGAAGATCAGGGAAAGTGTGGGTCCCTTACTGAAGGGGGAAGGCAGCCTTGTGACAGAGGATGCAGAAAAGGCTGAAGTGCTTTTTCACCTCAGTCTTCACAGGCAAGGTCAACTCCTAGACCACTGCACCAGGCAGCACAATTTGGAGGTGAGCAGCCAACAGTGGTGAAAGAACAGGTTAGAGACTATTTAGAAAGCTGGACATATACAAATCAATGGGACTGACAGAGTTGGCTAATAAGATTGCAGTGCCACTGGCCATCATCTTTGAAAACTCATGGCAATCAGGAGAGGTCTGGATGACTGGAAAAGGGCAAACATAGTGCCCATATTTAAGAAAGGGAAAAAAAGAGGATCCAGTGAGCTACAGACTGGTCAGCTGGAAAAATCATGGAGCAGATCCTCAAGTAATCCATTTCTAAGCACTTGGAGGAGAAGAAGGTGATTAGGAACAGTCAGCATGCCTGACCAATCTGATTGCCTTCAATGATGAGATGACTGGCTCTGTGGACATGGGGAGACCTGTGGATGTGGTATACCTTGATTTTAGCAAGGCTTTTCGTATGGTCTCCCGCAACATTCTTGCAGGCAAGCTAAGGAAGTACGGCCTGGATGGATAGACTGTACGGTGGATAGAAAACTGGCTGGAGCATCAGGCTTGGAGGACAGTAAATCAATGGTTCGATGTCTACTTGGAAGCCGGTATCAAGTGGAGTGCCCCAGGAGCTGGTCCTGGGGTCAGTTTTGTTCAATATCTTCATCAACAACCTGGAAGATGGCATAGAGTGTACCCTCAGCAAGTCTGTAGATATGCTGGAGGGTAGGACTAGGACTCATAGTGACCTAGATAAATTGGAGGTTTGGGCCAAAAAAAATCTCATGAGGTTCAACAAGGACAAGTAGAAAGTTCTGCACTTAGGAGAGAACAATCCCACATACCAGTACAGGCTGGGGACTGGCTGGGCAACAGCTCTGCAGAAAAGGACCTGGGGGTTACAGTGGACAATAAGCTGAATATCCTTTGCAGTGAGCTGTCTCTGAGCTGAATCCAGTGCAGCTTGAGACTGGAGGGCAACAGAGATGGCTTGCAAATCCCTGATCCTTCCACTAGCCAGAGATCAGATTAGTCCATGCTAAACATCAGAGCAATCTCAGCCACAGAGACTATTATTCAGGACTCTTGAGATCAGTGAAGCATACAGATCATGCCATCTCTTCTCTCTTTCTCCTCCTCCTCCTCAAAAGGCACACCCATTACTCCAGAAGTCAAAAAGACAGAGCTACTAAGGCATCTCTATGCCCTTCAGGATTTTCCTACATCTTTTACCAGCCAGGTAAGTGTGCCTTGTGGCTGCTTTGTGCTACCAGATCTATGGTAAGTTGCTGTAGTGGGAGCCAGAAGCTGAATCTCTAGATTCAGCTCCTACCCCAAATTGCTTTTGTAGCAAATTCCAGGAAGGCTGCGCTCTCAGTTTACACACAGTGTGTTCAGAAGTTTCCTTCCATTTTAGAGAATGAAAAAAAGTTTAATTACAGAACAGTTTGCCAAAAACTGTTTTAGTATCAGCAAAGTTGGCCCAGAGAAAGCCTGTGGCAAATTTGGCAGCCTCTACATAGGGTGCAGTCTACACCACAGATATTTTTCTTAACACTTGCATCTCTCAATCCAGTAAACACCTCGCATAAAAGTCCAGAGGAGCTAAGAGGGCTTGGCCTCTTGCAGGATCAAAAACATAAGCAAAGTCCCAAGCTGAGCTGCATAAGACTTCAGCCCAAAATAGTGGCACTGGGGTTTACTTTTATTTTGACAGAGGGGGAAGAGGGTAGAAAAAAATGGATCCAGAGAGGGGGCTGTTTCCAAAGTGAGAATACAGATTGTTCTTCCTCCTCCTGACCCCTCCATCAGATACCCACCTTTAACCTAACCTTCCCTCAGGCAGCACCCCTGCTCTACTCTTTAACCCCCATCTCAGCAAAATCAACTCATCACAATGGATTGTTATATTCTGTTATTGGCAGCACTGCTGCCTCTAGCATTTTTATTTTCTCTCAGTGCTATGTAAAGGGCAGCTGGGTCTATTTAATGCTTATTCTCACTGCTGTTTGTTACATTTATGCAGACAGTCCAGTTGTTGCTTTATAAAGAATTATTTAAAACTGTCCAGAAAAAAAATTGTAGTACTCCGAAATGCATGAGATATTCAGATCAGGATCAATTTTTGCCACTGAAAATAGTGCAGCTGTACAAATATAATAAGGACAGAATGTGACCCAATGGTATTAGTGGTAAGGGCAATGTGGACAGAGACCAAGAGTCACGACTTGGTCCTATTTCTGCATCAGCCACAGGCTATGAAACTTTAACCAAGTCACATAGGGTAAAATCCTGTTTGGCCCCTTAGGCACCTTCTGGCACCTTCCCACCCTTCTCTGGAACTTAGGTACCTAAGTCAAGGCTGTGAATTAAGTCCCTCTGGCCACTTGAGATCCAGAGTCCTCTTCTGAGAGTAGGTGCCTTGATGAACAAGACTTGTTCTTTTGAAGACATGGCCAGAGATGCTGGTGATACTCAACTTTTACATAATAGTGTACTAGTTAGAGCGCTCACCCAGTAAGTGGGAGTCCTAGGATAGATTTAATAAATTTCATAGATTTCATAGACATTAGGGCTGGAAGGGACCTTGCAAGATCATCAAGTACAGCCCCCTGCCCAAAGGGCAGGAAGTCAGCTGGGGTCAAATGATCCCAGCAAGACAAGCATCCAAGTGTTTCTTAAAAGTGTGCAGAGTAGGTGCTTGCGCTACTTCTGGGTGCGGGGGGTGTCTATTCCGGGCCCTGGAGACTCAGATGGTAAAGAAGTTTTTCCTTATGTCCAGCCTAAAACGGTCTTCCAGGAGTTTGTGACAGTTGGACCTTGTCATCCTTTGATGAACAGACATTCTCCCAGTTCCTTATGTATGTATAGACTGCAACCAAGTCACCCTGGGCCTTCACTTCTCCAGGCTGAAGAGTCCCATAGTTCTCAGCCTCTCTTCATAAGGCCTGTTCTCTTGTCCTCTAATCATGTGCGTGGCTCTCCTCTGGACTCTTTCAAGCTTCTCCACATCCTTTCTAAATTGTGGAGCATAGAATTGGATGCAGTACTCCAGCTGAAGCCTCACCAAGGCCGAGAAAAGTCATAGAATGACTTCCTGGGTCTTGTTTGAGATGCATCGGAAGATGTAAGCCAGGGTTTTGTTTGCTTTGCCAGCTGTGGGATTGCATTGGTGGCTCATGTTCATTTTGTGGTCAATCGTGGTGCTAGTGATTGTAGCACTGCCAAGCCTATGAGTATAATGTGGGTTAGGGCTGTGCAAAGCTTCAGTAGCTGATTCAATTCAGAGAAGATTTGGCCCGATTCAGGAACCAAATCTCCAAATCTGAATCAAATTGGGAGACCAAGTAAAAGCTCTGAGTGGATTTGAAGCATACAAATCAATTTGGAAAAGTTTCAGCCAATTTGGAGATTCAGCCATAGACTAAACAGGCAGCTGATAGCTGCCTCCAGCTGGTAAGTCTTTTGGGGTTGGGGCTGGGGAAGGGAAGAGGCATGGGGGAGGGGGGGATTGGGGCTGGGACAAGCTGCCCAGCCGGGGCAGGAAGGCGCATTATTGGGAAGGGGGCAGGGGGCACGGGATGCAGGTGTGGCAGCGCTGGGAGCGGGGGTTATGCCCTGCTGCCACCCAGAGCAAGCTGTGCCTACATTACAGCCCTCCACCCCATGCCAGGTGGGCAAGCAGCAGCCGGGCAGAGCCCCCATGGCTTCCCCCAGAGTCGGTGAGTGTAGGGCTTGTTTTGTTTTTTTTAGCGCCAGAGGCTGGGCTGGGCCAGGGAGAGGGCCGGACAGGGCAGCCAAGGGGCCTTCTCCCACAGCTCCCCCTGCCCAGGGAGAGGCACGCACAGCTGGAGAAGCTGCGGGAGAACCTGCAGCCGCCTGGCTGTGCCTGCCTCTCCCCAGCCGATCCGAATCACCAAATCTCTCCAAATCAGCACCAAATCTTCTGAAGCTGATTCAGCCAAATAGATTTAGGATGGTGATCCGAATCTCTCAATTGAATCACTGTCCTCTGTCTGAATCAGCCAAATCTGAATCTGAATTGAATACTTCCCTATTTGCACAGGCCTAATCTGAATCCAAATTGAATACTTCCCTATTCGCACGGACATAACGTGGGTTTTTTCTCCCAAGGTGGAGCACCTTGCAGTTCTCATTGTTGAATGCCATCAGGTTTGGATCCACCAACCTTGCAAGCCTGTTGGGGTTGGCCTGAATCGCCAGCCTATCCTCTAGTGTGACCATACTTCCCCATAATTTGGCGTCATCAGTGAACTTAGCCAGTCCGCTTCTGACACCAGAGTCCAGATCATTTATAAATATGTTAAAGAGTACGGGTCCAAGTATGGTGCCCTGGGGGATATCACTGGTCACCTTCCACCATGTTGTTTCTGTTCCATTGACTACCACTCTCTGGGTTCAGTCGCAGAGCCAGTTCCCCAGCCATCAAACTGTAAGGTTGTCGAGGCTGCAGTTTCCCAATTTTACCATAAGGACATCATGGGACACCAGGTCAAAGGCTTTTTTGAAATATTTTATATCAACCTCTTCTCCTTTGCCCAGGTGGTGTGTCACCTGGTCATAGAAGGAAATGAGGTTGGTCAGGCAAGACCTCCCTGCAACAAAGTCATGTTGGCTCTCTCTCAGAATGTTGCCTTCTGCTAGCCTGTTGTTAATGGTTTTTTTGATGATTATTTCCAAGTTCTTTCCAGGGATTGAGATCAGCCTCATTAGCCTGTAGCTCCCTGGATCTTCCTTCCTTCCTTTCTTGAAGATAGGCCCCACGTTGACTCTCTTCCAATCTTCAGGAACTTCTCCCAAACACCACAAGTTCTCAAATATCCATGCTATGCTATGATGTCAGCCAATTTCTTTATCACTCTTGGGTGCATTCCAGCCAGGCCAGCTGATTTGTGGATGCCTGGCCTCTCAAGCTGTTCCCTCACAAGATCTTCACCAACAATGGGCATATGTTCGCCCTTACCCTGGTACTCCTGCACCTTGTCAGGAAGGGTGATCCCCCTGGACTGCTGGAAGACCAACTGAAAGTAATTGTTAAGGAGATTAACTTTTTCCTGGGTGTCAGTTTTCAGCTGCCCCATTTGATTTAGCAAGGGTCCAATGTTGCCCTTGTTTTTTTTATGACTTCCCATGTATCTGAAGGACTTTTTATTGTCCTTGATTCCTGTAGCCAGTTTGAGTTCGGTTGGAGCCTTGGCTTTCCTAGTTCGCTCCCTACAGGTGCAGGCCAGTGCTGAATTCTGCTTCTTAGTGGTGTTTCCTGACTTCCATCTTTTATAAGCTTCTCTTTTCAGGTACAGGAGGTCCATGAGTTCCCTATTGAGCCAAGGGGGTCACCCAGCCCTTTTGCTACCTTTCCTATAGGCTGGGATAGACTTCCCTTGTGCTTCAAGTATCACGCCCTTAAGGAGCGACCACTCATCATGGACTCCCCTCCCTGTCAGATCATGGCCTCTCAGGGCCTTGACAACTAGCCTCTTGAGCTTGTGGAAGTCGGCTTTCCTGAAGTCGAGGATTTCTGCATTGATAACGGATTTGCCAGTTTTGTGATGGATTGAGAAAGCGATCAACTCATGGTCACTGTCTCCCAGTTTCCCTTCGATTCTCAGGTTGTTCACCAGATCACCCCCTTTGGCCAATACCAGGTCCAGCAGTGCCTTACCTCTTGTTGGACCATAGACTTCTTGAAACAAGAAAAGATCATTGATGCAAGTGAGGAAGCTTCACAACTGATCAGATACAGCTGAATGCTCTTCTCATGAGATGTCAGGGTAGTTGAAGTCACCCATTGCAACCATGCGCCAAAAGCATGCAGCCTCTGCCAGTTCCCTAGTGAATTTGTGGTCAAGCTCTTCCTCCTGGGAATAGGGGGATATAGAGCCTCCTCAGCCAGACAGGATTCAAACCCACTTCTTTCACTTCTTAGGAAAGTGTCAGAACCACCAGGCTCTAGAAAGTTTGGGTGGCAGCACCATCACCACCAGTGTTTCCACCCACAGGCCCCAACCATGATAAGGACCCCCATTATGGTGGGTTGTGTGCAGACACAAGGAGGAAAGTGAGGAAAGCTTGCAATCCAAATAGAGAATGACTTGAAGTGGAAACACAGGCACAAAGCAATGAAGTGACTTGCCCAAATTCCTGTGCAGCAAGTCAGTAACAAGGCCAGAAACCAAAGTCAGAATCCCCTTGCGTGCCCCACACAGTCAACCATGCTCAAGACATCTCACACTAGTTACACTGGTGTGCAACACCTTTAGAAATTATTATTCCCATTTACAGATGAGGAAACTGCCAGTGAGGAGCTAAATTCAAGGTTATGCAGGAAAGCTGCATGATAAGTCCCAGACCTCCTGCCCCTCAGCTCCCCTGCTTCTAAAAGGAAGCCAAAGAATGAGGTGGATCCTCATTCTTTCCAAAAGACTGGGGGGGGACTAACTGGGTGGAAGAAATGTGTAAAAAGCCTTTAAAAAATCCACCAGTGTATGAAACCACAAGAATTTAAAACTGTTTCCTTTGCCGCCTTTGCGGGGGGTGCAGAATTCTACATACCATGAGCTGACACCTGCTGTGCTAGGTTTCTACCTGGAATGTTGTTTACTGCCAACGTATACAGCCCTGAAAATACATTTAGAAATTGCCAAATCCTTTGCTATAGCATCACATGTGAGGACAGCATGATCAAACCTGTTTCTCATTCGAACAGGATTAGAAAAAACAGTTTGCTGCTCCTTAAATAACTCTCAGATTGAGAAACAATTCCCTTGGAATCCTCCATTTATGAACATGTAAGAAGGAAGTACAACAGATGGATAGGAAAGATACAAGGACAGAAACTGAAAGTTTGATTCTAGTTTCACATAGGCCACATAATCTTTTAAAAGTCCAACTCCCAATAAAGTCTGGTGAGAGGTTCCCACTGACTTTAAGAGGTGCAGTAATAGCTATCCAGGAGTAGCTACACTGGAATCTGTGGCATTCCAGAAAGTACCAGACTGGCGTAAATGAAAAAGGAATCAGGCATAGGACATATAAAATCTAATACCACAGACTATTCTTGCCAATTAAGAGAGGAATCATAATGGCAGCCTTCCTCTGGAAAGCATCCTGGAATTCAGAATTAATGATAGAATGAATATTTAAAAATCAAAAACATCTGTGTTACTACAGTGGCAGCTAAACAGCGCTGGAGGAGGGAAGAACACTTGGAAAATACTATGGCATTCAGCTCCATAAATTAAACAAGATGTTATTTTAACATGACTAGAGCTTTAGGAAAATATTCCCAGAAAGTCATAAATAAATATATAAAAACACTTTCAGAATTTGACTGCGCTTAAAATTTGCGGAGGTGTCTCTGCATGTAATATTGCTTTTCGTTATTTGTTGTTTGGCACACTTGATTTTTTTCCAGTAAATTGGTGCCATTCGTTCTGGTCACTATTTTTTAGACATTTTTCCCCTCACCACTTTTCTTGCAATTCCCCACTGCAAGGGAGAAAAGACTAGAATTACATACCCTCAGTAGGCAGACAAGGTTCTTTGGGTGAATCTGATATCTTTTATTAGACCAACTTAAATAGTTGGAGAACAATTTTTAAGCAAGCTTTCGGGTTCAAAAACCCTTCGTCAGGCTAAGGAAGTTTCAGCAGTTGGTGTGTGCTCTTCCTGGATGGAATGAAAAGCAAAGAAGCCAGCGGCTTCTTGTATGCATTTTCTATGCATACAAGACAGGTAGTCAGTGAAAATGTAGATTGAGGAGTCAATGGGTGAGAGACAGGCTGGGTGGGAGGGGAGAGAAGGG
This sequence comes from Alligator sinensis, assembly GCF_000455745.1. NCBI lineage: Eukaryota > Metazoa > Chordata > Crocodylia > Alligatoridae > Alligator > Alligator sinensis. The sequence goes on from NW_005841871.1 coordinate 2,636,203, forward strand.
GGATGAATAGTGGAGAAGTACCTGGGAAGTCAGCTGTCAATCAGATTATGTGTCATAAATCCAATGTCTATATTTAGTCCATGATTTTTAGTATCCAGGAGGTTGATGAAGTGGAGTTCATAGGCTCGTCTCGGGGAAGTGTTTTGTAAGTTTCTTTTGAGGATCAGGACTGAGAGATTGGAGAGAGAGGAGTGAATTACAGATTCTTTCACCAATACATGTTTAGTCCAGATCATTCTTGACCCATTCAGTGATCTATATAAAACAACTCACTACTTGATCTAGGGAAAACATTGAGAAGCATTTGGCTTTCCTTAAGAGCCTAATTCTTGCAAGGAGACATGGGCTCCTAAATGCCTAAGTCTCTTGCGAAAAATGGGGCTTAGATACTTCTGAAAAGTTTCAGTGTAATCACTGGTAGGTACAGCTTTATATATAGATGCTCTAATATGGGCCTAACCTGACTCTCATCAATTTGGTTTGCATTACTTATCTGTTTAGTTTGCACCTACAAGTGTAAGCTGAACAGAGATAAACTAGGTTTCACCAAATAAGTTTAATATCTATAACTAAATGAGCTTGCTATCATGCTTAAGTTAAACCAAAGCAGTGCTGTAATATAGATCAACCCATCACAGATGCCCAAATAGCATCATCATAATTAGCACTAAGTGACACCCTACAGTCCCGACACAGAGATCAAGGCCAGGTACAGACATTACACTTTTTCCAGTATAAATGATTGGAAACCGATGTATACCCATAAAAGAACAGAAGTTTGGCACGGAGGCTGGTTTAAACGTGACAAAACCCAGTCTAAGGGTGCCTGTACACAAGCTGGGAGGCTGCACTGGTGTGCTGTTATTACAGCATGATGGAACAGATTTGATTAATCAAGTCTGCTGGAGCGTGCTGACTATTGTGCCCCAGCCAGCCTCTGTGGCTTGTGTAACAGTGTTCCCAAACTTAAAAATGGCGGCAGGGGTGCTTGAACTAAAACTTGTTTGATGAGTTTTAGACAAATCACCTCCACCGCCATTTTGAAGTGCAGAGAGACTGATACATGAGATGTTCTGGGTGCTTAAATTTGAGCAGCTCTTGGAGCTGCTGTAATTAAAGTCTACCCCGCCAAGGGCAAATGTGTATGCTGTTCACTACCAATCTAAACTACACTGCTTTCAGAAAACTGTGCAGCTTAGATCGATTCTGCCTTGAGCTTTATGTCTGTACCTAGCCTAAGGGTCTAGGAAAATAGGTAGTATATTTCCCATGTGATGAATAAGATCTTGCAATATGTTAGCTATCACACTGTAAATATCAATCTTTTTTTCCTAATGTAGAAAGGCCACAAAGTCTATTTTCCAGTGTTCTGCATCATGTATAATAATTTAAATCAACATGGAGCTGGTATGAACTGCTATTAACTCAGAATGCTGGTGTTTTGTATTCATTTTTTATTGGTATGGGTGAGTACATGTGGGAGGAGAGTAGAGAATCAGGTCCTAGAGGTGTGGAGACAGAGCATGCTCTTATATCGAGAGGTTGTGCTTATATACAATAGAACTGGATTCATAACCTACTACATCTGCTGTGGATAGTTAGACAGCTACCATCTCCAAAGCTGTCAACTTTTATAGCTAGTTGCACCATTAATAAAATGTTCCTAAAATTAAACAAAGATATTTAAATTAAAGATAGCAGTAAACGAATTTAGGCCCCAGTTCAGCCACCATATCCATGCATGTGAAGCCTACAGCTGTTTTGGGAATAGGGCTATAAGAAACAATACGTAGCAGTATGATGTATAAATGATACTGCTGAGGGAACCCCAAAGTCTCTGGGTTTTTTCAATTATGTAGCAGAGACAGGAAGGCAGGAGATGCCTCCATTTTTAATTTAATGGGCAGGAGCTTCAGTTAAATTATTTTAGTAATGGAATGAAGAAAACCAAACACTCCAATCTCATTTTTCATTGCATATAAAAATCAATAGTATTACTAGGCCAAGCAATCATAAGTTGGATTATATTTTTCTAAATTTAAAAATAAAGTCAGGAATGGAATTTGATTTGTGGAGTGATGCTGCTTTATAGCTATAATTTATGTTGTTTGGTTTTTTTAAGTACATTTATTGATCTGTGGTAATAACCACTGTGCAATACAACTGGGTATCATATAACAATCTTAGTTTGTAATACAGCGCTGTGACCATTACAGAAATCAATGAACACTAAATCAACTCAGAAGTCTTGCAAAGTATTGTTGGGTTGGGAGGGACCTCATAGCATACAATTGATTTTGGACATCCATTTTCACATGCTGTCAAAAGGAGACTAGAACTGTTGTAGCTTCTTAGAAAACAGATTCTGCAGGAGTAAGAGAATACTGTTGTTTTGTGAGCGATCGACAGCTGGAAGGGAAATGTGTTTTCGCCTCTGCATAAATCAGAGAATCAAGTGGAGTTTGCCAGATTAGCAGTCTCAGATCTGTTCTTATTATGTATAATCTTTCAGTGAGGAAGGGAGCCCTCCTCAGTAACTGGAACGATGGCAACACCATCGTGAGCATCAATTCTACTGAGTCATCCAGAGATTGGGGGTAAAAAGAAGGTACCAGGTAACATGAGGCCTCTGCGAGACATGTAAAGAAATCTGGTTGTCGCACCCGACAACAAAGCTAACCTATTTAACAATTTCTTTGCCTCCATTTTTCTGAGCGGAGACCAGGTCACCCCACCACCACCACCACGGGGACCCCCGTAGGCCCCATGGGAGGCGCACCCAGGCCTAGGGTCAGTGAGGACCTAGTCAGGGAACTTCTGGAGGGACTGGATGTACTTAAATCAGCTGGTCCTGATGATCTCCACCCCAGGGTGCTGAGGGAACTAGCAGAAGTCATTGCAGGACCCCTGGCACGGCTTTACAAGCACTCATGGAGCTCTGGCATGGTGCCAGAGGACTGGAAAAGGGCCAATGTGGTCCCCATTTTCAAAAAAAGGAGGAAGGAGGACCCAGGGAACTATAGGCCAGTTAGTCTTACCTCGATCCTGGGTAAGCTTTTTGAGAGAATTATCCTGGCGCATGTCCGTGAGGGGCCAGCAGGGGAGATTATGCTTAGGAGCAACCAACATGGGCTCATTAGAGGCAGGTCCTGTCAGACCAACCTGGTGGCCTTCTATGACCAGGTCACAAAATCCTTAGATGCAGGTTTAGTAGTAGACGTAGTCTTTCTGGACTTTAGGAAGGCCTTTGACACAGTCTCCTAGTTTTTTAATGAGAATGGGGTGAGAGACAGTGACGTTGACACCTACACAGACAAATGGGTCACTAACTGGCTGGAGGGCTGCACCCAGAGAGTGGTGGTGGAAGGGTCTTATTCGACCGGGAGGGATGTGGGCAGTGGGGTCCCCCAGGGCTCGGTCCTTGGGCCTGTGCTGTTCAACATCTTCATCAGTGACTTGGACGAGGGGGTAAAAAGCACCCTATTCAAATTCGCAGATGACACTAAGATGTGGGGAGAAGTGGGCATGCTAGTAGGGGGGAATAGGCTACATTCGGACCTTGACAGGTTACAGGGGTGGGCGGATGAGAACAGGATGGGTTTCAACACTGACAAGTGCAGGGTACTGCACCTGGGGAAGAAGAACCAGCAGCATACCTACAGGCTGGGGAACTCCCTTCTCATCAGTGCAGAGGCAGAAAAGGATCTTGGAGTCATTACTGATGCCAAAATGAACATGGGCCAGCAGTGTGGGGACGCACTCAGGAAGGCCAACCGTACCTTGTCATGCATCCACAGACGCATCACAAGCAGGTCCAAGGAGGTGATCCTCCCCCTCGGGACCTGAACCTGTTCAGCCTCCACAAGAGAAGGCTGAGGGGGAATCTAGTGGCCTGTTACAAACTAGTCAGAGGGGACCAGCAGGCATTGGGGGAGTCCCTGTTCCCCCGAGCACTCCCAGGAGTGACTAGAAACAACAGTCACAAGCTGGCAGAGGGTAGATTTAAGCTAGACATCAGGAGGCGCTACTTCACTGTCAGGGCGGCTAGGATCTGGAACCAACTTCCAAGAGAAGTGGTGCTGGCTCCTACCCTGGGGGTCTTTAAGAGGAAGTTGGATGAACATCTTGCTGGGGTCATTTGACCCCAGTACTTTTTCCTGCCATGGCAGGGGGTCGGACTGGATGATCTGCTCAGGTCCCTTCCAACCCGACCAACTATGAAACTATGAAGATTCAGTTCAGTGCTGCATGCTGACGTGAGTGCCTGGGAAGCCTGGGTAGCACTGCCCAGGGATTTAAGCAGCAAGCTCTATTGAGCACGAGGCACAAATGGGAAAGGATTATTTTCAGTGGGTTATAACTTTGGCAACTCTAACTGGATTTTCACGAGGGAATCAAGGAAGGCAGTTCTTTGCCCCTCAGTACTCCCTTGACAAACTTCAAACCCTTGCTGCAAACCATGTAAAAAGCAGTATGTTAAGCAGACTTTGTACCTGGCGGGAGCTTACTGTGTAACGTACATCGCTGATATGCATCTCTCTCTCTCAGAAGA
>NW_005841871.1:2640764-2642785 GCF_000455745.1 Alligator sinensis
GTAGACTACCACATCATAGGGGAGAGGGCAAAACTGTCCCCCAAATACCTGGCTGTTTCCGACTCTTTTAAACATGCCATGGCACCTTTGTCATTTACAGAGAACAAAAAGGACTTTGCTTTTTCAGATCTCATCTGAAAGATCCCCAAGACATGAACTGTTTATCTTTGCAAGAAACATAATGCCTAGATTACATAATGCCTAGATCACTAAGCAATGTTTGTGATGCTATCAAAGTCCTGGCAGTGTCACAGTATAACTACAGCACAGAAATGCTTTTATTTTCACTAAATACCATAGTCAAAAAGTCCTCTTTCCTTTTAGTGGTAAGTGCTTTGTTTCTTTAAATAGAACAGAACAGAAAGCTTTCCTTCAAAGCAGAAAACGTCATTAGCCTGTTTTCATTTTCCAAGGAGCACAGTTCTAGCAAGGGGTGAATAAAGTTGTACGTACATACCATTTTAACATGTGACCTTCACTCTGAAGTGTTTTTTCCAGCCACCACGAAGTGTCTACAGTGGTGACAAGTTATTTTCTAAGTAATCTTCTGTATGTGTATATCACAGAATGATATGAGACTTCATATAGCAATCCCAGGCTGCTCAGTGGTGCTCATGTGATATATTCTGCTTTGTGATATAGAATCAAATAAAATTGAGTTTTATAATAAAAGGTCCCGACAAAATTGTAAGAGGAATGGTGGTAGTGCAATGAATATGGGGAAGAGCTGCTGTTACGTGCTCAGGAAAATCTCATGCACAATCTTTGATTTTAGAGTTAATTTTACTGGAAAATGAAATGTTTGACAGGACATGGGGGTGATTTGTGAAGAGGCAATTGACAGAGGGGACCTCAATTTAACATCTCAGCTGAAGGACATCTTCCTCTAGAATCACTCTTCGGTGGCAGCATCAGGTACAAGTTCAAGTCCCACTGCAGAACTGCAAGAATACCAGACCCTTCTGCTTCAAGAGTGAGGCCATAATGTCATTAGGACCCTGCAGCAAAGACAGGGTTCATGGGTGAATGGATACTCAAAAATCCCAAATGTCTGGGCAATAGGTTTACTTTGTCTGGAGCAAATAAAAGATACGAGCTGACTCCAGCTAAATTCACTTCAGAGTAAGTCTTGAAGTGCAAAATGATAAATGGAGGCTTAAACCAGGAAACCTCACAGCAAAGTGTCAGTCCCATGTGGGAATTACAAATGCCATCTGCAACTACTACTGGGTTCAATGCCTAGATCTTTTCAGCACATGGCCTCACTCTCAGGGTGTAAGGAGTGACCTAGAAACTACTATGCAAAGCCCAAGCAAAAGTGAATGTTATGTGACAAATGCCCATCTGCAATGATAAGGAGGAGACAGTCTTAGATAAAGGAGGCTTGAAAACAAAAGCAGAATCTGAGTACTGGGTCAAAGAGCTCATTAAAATACTAAAAATCACGCCCCTAGGTGGGGAAAAAGTATGCTAATGAAACATACGTGTATGTAAATGAGATACATAGTTAAAACACAGGTATAGAGACATGCTCAGTAAAGAACTCCTTGCGTCACTCCTTTATAACCAATCAGCAAACAAGGATGCTTATGAAGGTCCAAAAACTCCTGTATAAAAGATGCTTAGAATTAGAAATCTGTGTGCTTGTTACGTGAAATTATTCCGCTCGCACCTTTTATTGCTAGCAATAAACTTTCTTTATACTTTCACCCCTGGTATCTTTATTGGCCTTTGCATACCGGGCACAATCCCAGACTTGAGCTGGGACTCAACAGTTTTTGGCACCCCAGATGGGACTGCCTTAGATAAGCTTTGCCCGGACTAACTGACGACCAGACGACCGCTCCTCCTTATCAAATGTCAGGCGCGCCCCGGGATCTCTTTTCCCGGTGAGACTTTTGCTTCAGGGGGAGCTGGATCACTGAGGCAGCAGTAGCCTAACGGTGCAACGCCATAGAGTGAAAGGACCAGTAACAGGCACCTGGGTGAGAGGGTAGAAAGGGCATAAGGCCTACCGTCAG
>NW_005841871.1:2648410-2649457 GCF_000455745.1 Alligator sinensis
GGAGAATGATATATTCATACCTTCCAGCGAATGCTACTGGGGGACCATGCACCATTGCCCGGGTAACTGCAGCTCTTCCAAGGAAATCTGACCTAATGCACACTGAACAAACCCCTCTTGGTGGGAGGTTTAAACGAGCATACACTATTCTCACTGCTGATTGTGACGAGAATGATTCCCCTGGACTATTATCTAAGGCAGAATACATAGCATTAGCTGCATCTATGGTGGGGGTTCCGGGTCTTGCTGTAAGTAATAGCAGAAATCTTAATGCAGTGGCCTGTGTTTTAGCAATGGCCTCACTCTCAGGGTGTAAGGAGTGACCTAGAAACTACTATGCAAAGCCCAAGCAAAAGTGAATGTTATGTGACAAATGCCCATCTGCAATGATAAGGAGGAGACAGTCTTAGATAAAGGAGGCTTGAAGAGCAGAATCAGAGGAATGGGAATACTAAAAATCACACCCCTAGGTGGGGAAAAAGTATGCTAATGAAACATACATGTATATAAATGAGATACATAGCTAAAACACGGGTATAGAGACATGCTCAGTAAAGAACTCCTTGCGTCACTCCTTTATAACCAATCAGCAAACAAGGATGCTTATGAAGGTCCAAAAACTCCTGTATAAAAGATGCTTAGAATTAGAAATCTGTGTGCTTGTTATGTGAAATTATTCCGCTCGCACCTTTTATTGCTTGCAATGAACTTTCTTTATACTTTCACCTCTGGTATCTTTATTGGCCTTTGCATACTGGGCACGATCCCAGACTTGAGCTGGGGCTCAACAAGGGCATCACTGAGATGCAAGATACAGCTCTTTCTTCCTATCCGCTTCAGTTCCTTCCAGAAATTCCTTTCTCCCACTCACTAGAAGGGACGCACTTCCACGGCTCATCTTTTCCAATGTGGCTTCACACAGGTGAGAGACCACACAAAGCTGGAGTAGTCAAAGGGATATCTGCTCTTCCAAACACTGTCAGCTGCTGCAGCCACCTGGAGAGAAGAAACTCAGCCAGACATCTCTTCACTAAGGACATCAGACTC
>NW_005841871.1:2649467-2653705 GCF_000455745.1 Alligator sinensis
TTGGCTTGGGAGTTTGCATGCTGCTGAAAATCTGGTGTAAAAAAAATATTATCTCCTTTGCCTCCATCTTGTTTTAGGAAAACTAATGCTAAATTCCATACGCTAGGTATGTCTACATGAAGTGCTTTACTGTGCATTAGATTAATCTCTACTGCACACTAGCCTAGTATCTACAGGTATTGGAAAATGGCATGTTAGACTAATCTACTGTGCATGTGTGTAGACGGTGATGCTCTTTGGTGCATTAGATTAGCCTAATGCACAGTAAAGTGTCACCATCTACACATGTGCAACAATTTCTGCATAATGTATTTGTCTAATGTGCCACGTTCTAGTACCTGTACTTACAGGTACTAAAACATGGCACATTAAACTAAAGTGCTGAAGCGCATGTGTAGACACTGACTGGGAGCAAATTGCTTCTAGTCAGCCTAGGAAGCAGGGGGCCACAAGGCGGGTGGGTAGGGAAAGTTGAAAGTTGTCCCAGCTCCGTGGGATACTGCCTCTCAGGCAAGTGGAGATCAGGACCCATCCCGATGTCCACTTAGCTAGAAGAGCTGTCCCTGCTGCCACAGGGGGCAGAGCAGGGCAGGAGCAGTGACTGAAATGGTCCCACTGGGAGCAAATTTGGGTGCACATTAAGATGAGTGTGGAGCTGCAGTTTAATGCGCCTGAATTTTCTGCGCAGAAAATTCAGGCGCATTAACTGCACCTGTAGACACTCTCTCCTTGAGAATACTTTCTATTCCCCATTCTTGTGATATGAAATCCAGTTATTCAGTTTCATCTTAGTACCACCAAAACAAAATCCCTCAAAGCACAGCACCAGCATGAGAGGGAAAGGGGGAAGAAGGGGGAAAAGAGGGAGAGAGACCGGATACCATCTCTGTGTATGTATGGATACTCTATCAAAGTAGGGGCCAATATTGTTGGTAGGTGTTCCACAAATTAGCCCTGCACTGTCCTTGAGTGCTGTTCCTATACCTTCCCCTGCTAGACCTGCTGCTCTGCTTTCTGCTTCCTGCTCTGTGCTCCCTGCCCAACTAGCTACTGTTTTCTGCTCTACCTGCTGCTGTGCTCCCTGTTCCCTCAGCACGCCATGTGCAGAGGTTGCTTGTGCTTATGGCACACATAATACAGGTCGGCTACTCTCACTCTATCATCAAATACCTCAATGACACAAACAACAAATACTGCCTGTAGAATTGTTAAAGGCACATTGCAATTTCAGCTGCTACAGTGCCGTCAGTTGTTACAGTTAACTTTAACTACATTCAATAGGTAGTTGCATCTAAAAAGCTAGCTTAAACTTTGACTATAGAGTAGCAGTCTTGGTGGCTAAGGACTGCTCTGAGAGAGATAGTACAAACAGTTACTTCCCAACAGAAAGTTTGGCTTCTCCAGGCATATATATGGGATGCTTGAGTTCTTACTTGAATTTAGCCTTCAACCCACAGCAACTATTTGAGGACTTCTCTTTCATGTAGGTCTGCTTGCATGAATTGCTGTAATTAAAAACATAATTTATGCTTGTAAAGCTCTTTGAAGCCAAGAAGCATAGAGATAATCTAATAAATCCTCCCAACATACTGCAGAATTATTTATTTAGATTTATATTGTAACTAAAGATGCCTATCCATGGCTTCAGGCACCCTAACAATCTCTTAACAATACAATGAAATCCCAACAGCATTAAAATGATCAACACAACAGTAACTCAGCCAGCCACCCACAAAAACCCCTTTCTGCTTCTTTATGGTTTAGGAAGGGAAGTAGGATAAACTCCATTTTACAGATGAGGAAACAGCTGAAAGGGAAGATTACGACAGATATTTAGTTTCAGAACCATTGCAACTGATGAGATTTTCGAAAGTACCCAACCACATAACTCCTATTGAAGGGAATGATAACTGGGGAGACTAGGCACTTTTGAAAATCTGATCTTATGGGACTTCCCTAAGGGTAGGGACATTCGGTACACTTCAAATCCTGCTTCAATTTGAAGTTCACGCACATCAATGCAGAAGTTCAGGCTGCTCCCATCTGAAGCACTTCAAATGAGTCCATGCTGTGACACAGCTCTGTCCAGTCAGGCCCAAGTCTCCAGGGGCTCCCAAGGACTGCCAGATGTAGAGGAGAGAGCCTAATGGCTGTTTGAGCTTTCTTCCACCAGCTTGGCCCAGGTGCCTGCATCCACTGCTGGCCAGCCAATTCACCCTTGGTGAGTTCATCAGTTATATAGCCACCTTGGGGAGCCAGAAATGGATTTGAACAGTCTCCTCACCCTGCAGTACCCATCTACATCCTGAAAGGTTATCTCAGCCGGGGTCCTGCACAGAACCTGCGAGGCCAAAGGAGAAGCCTTTCCAGAAGACTGGGCAAAGGAAGCTCAGTGGCTTGGGGGACTGCATGCAGCACTAGAGACCAAGCCCCTGAGACAAAACAGCTATCAGGACATTCTCATGAAGGATACCCTGGCAAACAACTTTCAGCAGTATTGGACTGTGGAACAGGAGGAGGGCACAACAGAGTAGACTGAACAAGGCATGGGACCCATCAGGCCTGCTTTGCAACCAAAAGCAATGTTTATCAAACACTACAAACAGTCAAAACCCCCAGGGATTTTCATCTAAAGCAAACTCCAAAAAAGTACTTAACCGGGGGTGCTGTGTCAACAGACAGTTGAAAAAGGGCAACCAAACTGGTGGACCACCAAACTGTGGACCTGAGGCCTCCTCAGCACTTCAGCCTTCAGGTAGGGACATTTTTGCGGGTGGAATGACATGGCAGTAATCCTTTAACATTGACCCAATAGCTAGAAGGGGCATAGAAGGGGCTTGAGTCCCAGGTTACCACACCCTTACTGGGTGGCAACTGGCCCACAGTCCTTGAGATGGAAGGGAGCTGCACCAGGCACTAACTCCCCTACACCTTGGTGAAAGACAACCCTGGAACTTGAGCCTGAATGGGAATAAGAGCTGCAGGTCCTTGAACTAGAGAGTGAGGAGCTGAGGAATGGCATCTCCAGGCTGTGGCTGGGACTGCGGCCACTTCTGCTGAGCATGAATCCAGGAGTAGGGAATAATGCTTTAGTGCTTTGTTTACTCCTGTTTATGTAGCGGACTGGCCAGCTTGCGAACTCAGGAAGACATCACTGGGAGTGCCCAAAGTGAGGGGCAAGTGGCCAGTAGGTGATGGCCACTCCTGAGAACCCAACCATCCCAATAAAGTGGTGGGAGAGTGATGGGGCCCCAAAGTGTCTGCCCACCCATAGCTGTGTCTCTACAGCAACTCAAGGAGGGCAGGGAATGCGGGGAGCGGAGGGAATGGGCACTGTGGCTTTCTTATTGCCTGAGAGTTGGAGGAAGTGTTAGCCCCTTAAAAGGAGTGAAACAATACAAATGTTACACGGCCCAAAAAGGAACCTTACTCAAAGCAAACATGCTCCCATAACTAGCTTCACGCACCCTGAAGCCACATCTTGCCAGAGGTGCACATTAAATGCTACCCATATCCCTGGTGAGTGACAGTGCACAAACCCAGGCTCCTCCAAGCACTCTAATAAATGCCAGGGGTCTGTGTGTGGAGATCAAGTGGAAGAACCACAGGACCATCACCATGCTGGACGGCTGAAATTTACCTAACAGTTGGGCAGCTGACTGTCCTGTCTGCATCTCAGATTGGCTCAGTCATGAGTGCTAGGAGGAAGAGGACTGGCCTATTGAGGGATGCTCATAGAAAGTGGAAGACGGGTTTCTTGGAGTGGAGGGGGGATTGCTAGGAATGTGGGTGGGATAGTTGGTAGTGTTGGCACTGGATTTATAACCCAGATACCTTGTTCCGGGCAGACCCAAACCCTCAAACTGACCATGATATCCCCATTTGATAATAGGTAAATTTTATTGATAGCAGATAAGAATAATGCAAACAATTCTATATCTACGAGTCCCAGGGATCACAGAGTCGAGGTATGTCTGGCCAGTACACAAGCTTCACTCTGAGCCAGCCCAGGCCCAGAAGGGTATAAAAGGAGACTCCCCAGGTGACCAGGGAGCCTGTGACCAGGGAGCCAGTGAATAGGACTGCAAATAGGGGAAGCAGTTCGCAGGCCAGTTCATGGGTAGTAGCATAGCCTATTACCACACAATTGCTCTCGGCCATGGCGGCGACTCATAGATTCATAGATGTTAGGGCCGGAAGGGACCTCAATAGATCATCGAGTCCAACCCCCTGCATAG
>NW_005841871.1:2654944-2655263 GCF_000455745.1 Alligator sinensis
GGGGTGGCGCAATGACGTTGGCCAGTGCCTTCAGTACCCTCGGATGGAGCTCATCCGGGCCTGCTGAATTAAATTTATCCAGTTCTTCCACGTGACCCTGCACCACCTCAGGGTCTACACTTGGTAGTCTGGTGCCTTGCTGCTGCCTCTCTACAATCCCAGTGAGAGCCTTGTCCTGCCCCTCACTTAGGAACACTGAGGCAAAGAACTCATTGAGGAGTTCAGCCTTGTCCCCCCTGTCCGTCACCAACTGCTTATGCCCATTTAGTAGAGGTCCTATTCCACCCTGGGCCTTCCTTTTACTCCCTATATATCTAAA
>NW_005841871.1:2655281-2659779 GCF_000455745.1 Alligator sinensis
GCCATCCTCAGCTCCATGGTAGCTTTGGCCTGTCTAACTGCCTCCCTACAAGCGCGAGCAGAGGAGGTATATTCCTCTTTAGTAATCTGTCCCCGTTTCTACTTTTTATATGCCCCGCTTTTTGCCCATAGGCTGCTCTGGATTTGCTGTGGACTCATCATACCCACAGGCGTTCCAGCATCAGAGACCTTCACCCAGACAGAGCCCGTGGCCCTGGGCTGTGGGGGCTGCCTGGTACAGCTGCTGGCAACTGAGCATGAGGGCAACCCCACTTGTAGTGTGTGCTCCCTGGTGGAGCCTCTGGAGGGCCGGGTGTGGGAGCTCAAAGAGGAGATACATCAGCTGCACACCATCAGGGCCCATGAAGACTTCATTGATGGCTACTGCCAGACCTTTCTCCAGAAGAAGGAAGAAGAGGAAGAGACAGAGATGGTCGCCAATGTGATGGATAACCAAGAAGACCCACCCAGAGCAACCTGGAAGAGTTACCTCCTGCTCCAGGAAATGCAGAGCCAGGGCGACTCCTCCCCTGGCCCTGCACAACAGGTACCCTCCCCTCCCCACACATGAAGAGGCTCTGATGGTGACACCAGAAGGGGAAGAAGGTAAGCAGCTAGCTGCCACCCCCAAGAGAAGGCGCGAGGTGGGGGGGGGGGGATGGGGATGGGATAGGACTCCCTCCTGCAGTCCACTGAGGGACCCATCTGCTGTCCAGACACCCTAGCCCATGAGGTCTGCTGCCTCTTAGGGGCTTGCATCTGAGATGTAGCAGAGAGGATCCCCAGGCTCATCCAGCCCTCTGACTACTACCCCATGGCTCCTCATCCACGTGGGAACTAATGACAAGGCCAGGAGTAATCCAGACCAGGTAGCCTTTTCTTCTGTTCTCCCTGTTTCAGTCCGCAGTCCCAGAAGGGAAGGATGCATCAAGGAAGTCAACCAGAGACTCTGACCCAGGTGCCACTGAGAAGTCTTTGGATTCCTTGACCACAGTGCGCACTTCAGGGAGAGAGCACTCCTGGGAAGGGACAGCATCCACCTCATGAGGAAAGGTAACTCCCTGTTCCCAGCCACGATGGCTGATCTTCTGGACAGGGCTTTAAACTAAGATTGCTGGGGGACAGGGATACACAAATTCAGACATGTCCAGGGACCAACATACAAGTAAGCCCTGTAGATAGGGACACTGGGAGAGCCACTTTTGTGGGAGCTGAGGGACTAGTTCTCCATCAGTGGGACAGGAAAACAAGGGCCTCAGTAGGAGGACTCAGTGCCTATATACTAATGCCATGAGCATGTGGAACAAGCAGGAGCATCTAGCCCTCCTGCTCTCCAGTGTGCATTATGATCTAGTAGGGATTATGGAGACCTGGTGGGACTCCTCACATGACTGTTGCATAGCTGTAGAGGGCTACACCCTGCATAGAAGGGACCAGGTGGAGAAGAAAGGTGGAGGCATTGCTCTTTGTGTGAAAGATCAGTACACCTCCTTGGAGGCTGACATCAGCTCCAAAAATGGATGGCTTTAAACTCTCTGGGTCAAGTTGCGGAGGGGGGAGGTGGAGCAAGAGAGACCTAACTGTAGGCGTATACTACAGATCACCATCCAGGGAGAGGAACTCGATCTGGAGTTCACTTGAGAATTGACTGAGGCTGCATGTGCATGTGACATGGTCGTCATGGGAGATTTTAATTATCCAGACATCTCCTGGGAGGAACACTCGGCCAAGTTGGATTGGTCGCGATCCTTCCTGACCTGTGTCAAGGAGCTCTTCCTGACTCAGGAATTGCACAGGCCAACCAGAGGTGATGCTCTGCTAGACTTGGTTCTGGCCAAAGGAGATGACCTCATGACCCACTTAAATATAGAGGGAAGTCTGGGCAACAGCGACCATTAAACCATCATGTTCGCTGTCTGACATAAGGCAGACAAATCAGATAGCAGGATTGAAGTCTTGGACTTCAAAATGCAAATTTCAACAAGCTTAGGTCACTAGTAGGGCAAGTGCTGCAGGACCAGGGACCAAAGGCGAAAGGTGTGCACAAAAAGTGGTTGTTCCTTAAGGACACACTCCTTGAAGCACAAAGGAAGTCCATTCCCATGCAGAGAAAAGGTAATAGAAGGGCTGGGAAGCCCTCTTGTCTAAACAGGGAAATCACAGTCCTCTTAAGAAAGAAGAAAGAGGCTTATAAACAATGGAATCTCAGGACAGACCCCGAGGAGGACTATTCCACAATGGTATGCATTTGCAGGGAACAGATAAGATAGGTGAAAGCAGCAACCAAACATAGATTAGCAATGGGTATCAAGGACAACAGGAAGTCCTTCTTCAGGTACACAGGGAACAGGAGGAAAACAAGTGGGAGTGTGGGGCCACTGCTCAACAACTCAGGAGAACTAGTTACCAGTACTCAGGAGAAAGCTAAACTCCTGAATGACTACTTTACCTTGGTCTGTCACTGGACCAAGAGGAAAACCATGCCAAGAAGAGCAGAGAATGAGCACAGTAGAAATAATCACCTTCCTACTATAGCCATAGAATTGGCGTATGACCAATTAAAAAAATTAGACATATACAAGTCAGCAGGACCAGATGATCTTCATCCAAGAGTGCTGAAGGAGCTGGCTGAAGTCACTGCTGAACCCTGGCAAAACTCTTCCACAACTCGTACCACTCTGGAGAAGTCCCCAAGAACTGGAAGAGGGCCAATGTTGTGCTCATACACAAGAAGGGCAGGAGGGAGGACCCGGGTAACTATAGGCCCATCAGCCTAACTTCCATCCTAGGGAAAATCCTAGAAAAGCTCATGAAGGAGTCTATCTGCAATGTTTGCAGAAGGTAAGATTCTGAATGACAGCCAGCATGGCTTCATCGTGGGCAGTTACCAACCCTCATGTCCTTCTATGACCAGGTAACTTGCCACCTGGACACGAGAGAGCAGGTTGACATTGTATACTTTGACTTCCAAAAGGCTTTTAATCTACTATCCCACAATGTCCTCGTAAGAAAGTTGGAGGATTGTGGCCTTAACTCCAAGACAGTCAGGTGGGTGAGAAACTGGCTGCAGGATAGGACTCAGAGTCATAGTGTCATCCTGATGAGAAGTGAGCAGCAGTGTCCTGCAGGGGTCAGTGCTTAGTCCAGTACTTTTCAATATCTTT
Organism: Alligator sinensis; assembly: GCF_000455745.1. Taxonomy (NCBI): domain Eukaryota; kingdom Metazoa; phylum Chordata; order Crocodylia; family Alligatoridae; genus Alligator; species Alligator sinensis. Next base: position 2,658,445 of record NW_005841871.1, read on the forward strand.
ATTAACAATTTGGATGTGGGGGTGAAGAGCTCACTGGCCAAGTTCGCAAACGACACCAAGTTATGGGGAAGCGTGGTCATGCTTGAAGATAAGCTACAGATACAGGTGGACCTAGACAGACTAGCATGTTGGATGGATCAGAACCTGATGAAGTTCAGTGTTGAGAAATGTAAAGTGCTCCACCTCAGGATGAGCAACTCCCAACACACCTACAGGTTTGGCAGCACCAAACTGACTAGTACCGTGAATGATAGGGACCTGGGGGTAATAATAGACCACAATATGAATATGAGCCAGTGGTGTGATGCTGTTGCCAGTAGGGCAAATAATATGCTGGCATGCATCAATTGATGCATCTCCAGCAAAACCAAGGAGGTGATTCTTCCGCTCTGCTCAGCACTGGTGAGACCACAGCTGGAGTACTGTGTCCAGTTCGTGGCACCACACTTTAACAAAGACGTGGACAAGCTTGAAAAAGTCCAAAGAAGAGCCACCCGTATGATCAGAGTCTTCAAAGGCAAGCCATATGAGGAAAGGCTGAGGGATCTGGGACTCTTCAGCCTGAGGAAAAGAAGGCTGAGAGGGGACCTGGTAGCAGCTTACCGCTAGACTAAGGGAGTACACCAAGGGCTCGGTGAGCAACTGTTCACCAGGGCACCCAAGGAGAAAACCAGGAGTAATGGCCACAAACTCCTGGAAGATTGATTCAGGCTCAACATTAGGAAAAACTTCTTCACAATCAGGGTGTCCAGACTGTGGAATAAACTCCCTCCAGAGGTGGTGCAATCACCTACCCTGGAGATCTTCAAGAGCATACTAGACAGTCACTTTGCTGGGGTCACCTGACCCCCAGTTATCTTTCCTGCTTGGTGCAGGACCCGATGATCTTCTGGGCACCGCACTTCAATAAGGACATGGAAAAACTTGAGAGAGTCCAGAGAAGGGCCACCCATATGATCAGGGACTTGCAAGGCAAGCCATACAAGGAAAGGCTGAGGGACCTGGGCCTCTTTAGCCTAAGGAAGAGAAGGTTGAGAGGGGACTTGGTAGCAGCTTACAGCTACATCAAAGGAATGTATCAGGAGCTCGGTGAACAACTGTTCACTAGGGCATCCCTGAGGAAGACCAGGACTAATGGATATAAACTCCTGGAGGGCCGCTTCAGGCTTAATACCAGGAAATACTTCTTCACAGTCAGGATGTCCAGACTGTGGAATAAACTCCCTCCAGAGGTGGTGCAGTCACCTACCCTGGCGGTTTTCAAGAGGAGACTAGACAGTCACCTCACTGGGGTCAGTTGTCTTTCTTCCTAGAGCGGGGGGGGGGGGGGGGGGG
>NW_005841871.1:2659810-2672638 GCF_000455745.1 Alligator sinensis
GGGGGGTGGACCCCATGATCTGCAAGGTCCCTTCCAGCCCCTAACAATCTATGAATCTATGAATTTATATCCAAGAAAATGAGGGCACAGCCTGACTTTGTGCCTATTAATAGCAAAGGTATTAATACACTTCAGCTGGGTCAGAGCAGTGGAATTCTGTACAGCTCAGAGGCAGATCTTCAGAAAAGTAGGTGAGTAGAAAGTTGAGCATTGTGGGATGCCAGAAGCAAACCCCTATCTCACTCTTGTAAAAAGTGGGAATCTAGCATAAAGCTTCACAGTGAAGCACTTCAAAGGTGTTCCAGCTTTTTCTGAAGTCACTTTTGGAGTGAAAGGGCCCTTTTTAAAGTGCTTCATCAGCTGTAGTCCTCTGTCACCTCACTTTTTGGAGGCACTAGAAGTGCTTCAAATGTTACGTGTCCTTTGTATAAAATAGCTGAGCCTGCTGGGTGCAAAACAAAGACTGCAACCTGGATATCCCAAAACCTGGTTCTGTGCCTTAACCATAAGACCATCCTACTTCCCTTCAAACTGATGGTATCCCACCCCACATCACTGTTTCTTTTCATATCAAATTACTCAAATGGGCCTGTCTGGCTCTAGACCAAAAAACCCTGAAATTTAAGGATTTTCAATTCCAGATCTCAGTTTCATGCCTTAGCTCCCCCCCTCCTCAATCTTATGTGCCTTACAGTCCTAAAATTCTGCACTTCCCCCTGATCAGACTGCTGCAGTGTCACTCTGCCTTCTTCCCAAGACACTTCCCTTCCTTCCCCAAAAGGCAGCTTCCATCAGCTCAGGAGTAGGAAAGGCTCCAAGGCACACTAAACCATCCTGAGCTTCCCATGTTTTATATTAATATTTACAGTGCTAATTAAAAAAAAAAAATCACACTTACCATGGCAACCTCTATGGTATGGGTATAAATGCTACTGGCAAGACTAAGGGGGTTCTTAAAGGAAAAAAGAGATGCATCAATGGAACATATACAATTTATGGACACTTGCCATTTCCAAAGGAGGGGGATAGTGCAGTGAGTCTCATTAAAACCCGCATTTGTTCACCTGTTGTAGCTGTCTCTAAATTAAGAATTTGTATTTGAAACTCTGAGGCTGATAGGATGTAAGGTTTTGATAAAGCCTTGTAGGGAGAGGCAGACTGGCCATGAAAACAGGAACCTAAAGCAAGATTTCAGTTTGGGTCCATTTCTATTGCAAACCCAGTACAAAGAATACAGAGAAACAATGCTAATACCAGTCTGTTCAGTGAATAACTCTATGATTTCTGGAACCTCTGTGTAGTATAACAGATCTGACCATCACACAGGGGTAACCCTAATAAATTTTTATAGTTCTGCCTCTAGGAAGGGATGTTGTCTTGTAATTTTATACTCTAAAGTATTTCAAAATAATTTCTCTAGAAGATGAATGGAACAACAACTCTGAAGAAAAGTTGCACGCAGTATCACCTAACCCATATGAACACTGTATAGCTTCAAAACTCTAATCCCATACCCAGACAGGGCCTAATCCACAAACAAGTACAGATGCAAGCATCTCTCAAGTGGCTTGGTCAGGTAAAGTTATTCATGACTATAATTGTTTGGAAGATTGCACCAAGAAGAAGCAAAGACCACTCTTGCATCCTCTGATGCCAGACTGAGTGGTAATACTTCTAAGTAAGTAGGATCATCCTGGGGAAAAAAAATTAACACAAGCGCCTGACCAGGGGGTTGCAAATGTGCTCTTTCTTACTTCTTTCCTATTAATACATGCCCTGGTACACAGATATAAAGAGAGGTTTTGCCAGAAGCCAGCAGCATTCTCCCACCAACCATCCATACTTAGCTAATTCAGCTCAGAAGAGAGGAAGCTTCCTCTACTGCCACCGAGGTGCATCCATCTGGCTTGTGGACTCAGGGTACTGCTCACTGGGCCCCAGGCACCCCCCATGACTTTTGTGAATTGAGTTCATGCCTTCAGTTTCATTCTTAGGCCCCCCATCCTGCATGTCTTACAGTCCTAAATCCCTGCTCTTCCCTCTCAGACTGCTACAATTTCAAAACCAGATTTATGTATTACAGTGCTTACCTCCTTGCAGATGGGCTGGGCAGTAGGGGTGGGGGACACCACCAGGTAGGGACAAACCTGAACATGCACTTATCTACTTAGCTTAGTTTATCTCCTCACACCAAGGCAGCCTTCAAAAGATCTGGCCACACACTGGATGCTGGAACAACCTGATTGAGAATCACTGGACCAGGGATTACAACATACCCTGGGCTGCTTAGCTTCTTTTAATTTTCTGAGTATAACTAAAGACTGTACTTCCAAACAAATTTACAGATGCATGTACACAATGTGCAACAGAAGTAATGAACTGTAAGAGGACACTTCACTATCATTCTTCTGGTGCCTGTAGCCATGCACCTGGAGATGGGAAATTAGAGATGTATCCCTTTAAAACATTAACAAAGGGGGAGACAACAAAAGACAGATTCTTTTGTAGACTGAATTATCTTCATGGGCTTCAGAGGAGTTATAGCCATGATGAATTTGGCCCTGTGTTATGACAGCAAAGAGCTTCACTATAGCAGAATTAGTTGCACCCTCTCTCCCCAAAGCAGAAATAAAACTGGAGGGGAGAACATATTGTATGACTTGTATTCTTTGGGGTTTTTTTTCTCTGGATGCCAATTACACGCCAAAGGGTAAAATATTTGTCTTAATAGTGAAAGTCAATCACTTTCACATCTTCTACCTTTCCCCTCCCCTCACCCCCTGTAGCTAGCAAAACCACATTCTGAAACACCACAAATGATCACTTTATAGTCAAGCTTTTAACTGCAATGTCTCCTTTGCCAGCATGAATAAATATGTGAATAAGGATTGCAAACCACAGGATACAACTGGATACAATTTGTTTTTATTGATTTTAAAGAAGTGTACAAGATACAAACAGTACAAGAAGTGAGTGTACATATGGATATGCTGTAAACAATCTATACACCATGTTGCTTTTACTTTAAGTCTTTGGGGGGTGAGGGAAGGAAAAAAGGTTGAAGATCTTTTCTAATCTGTTTCATGTACTGGCTCCCATTTCAGGGTGGCACAAAGCAGTATTTATCATTGCTCTTAGTGCTTTTCACCTCCAATATGGCCAGGGCACCTGGTGGACATTTATTGTTATATCACATAAATCAGCATTAGCTCTCATAAATTAAAAAGAGTAGAAATGAAAGCATAAACTGTGACAACTGAAGAGGTAGAACACAGTGGTAGCAATATGTCTTATGAAGCTGTCAGCATATTCCGTGAAATACTTTCTTAAAACACATCTATCCAGAAATAAAAATGCAGAGTTACTATATTGCAAAAAAATGCAAGCAAGGGCCTAGCTAACCCAAAGTCAGCATACTTGTTTGTACTGTGCATCACATCACCAACATGGTGTTCAATTGCCTGGGAAACTTTAATAACAAAGTGCTGTGGGTTTGGTATGTCCCAGGTTCTGCTACATGGAAAAAGGGGCTGGCAAAAACTAACTTCCACCAAATTTTGTGAAACTCACTGATTTCTAGCCTCCCTCCTCAGCCCATTTATCCCAATCATAATCCTTTCCCATCCACTCAGAAAATATCTATGGGCCCATCGGACTCAATTTAAAGGCAGGTAAAGGAGGCAGAAAAGAGAAGAGAGCTTCGCAAGTCATCAGAGAGTGCATGGTGGTGCCAGCACAGAGGTGAAGAAAGGGAGCAACAGGCTTTTCAACCTGTGATCCACAGATTACATCTAAAGGATCCACAAAAGATTACTATGTTCAATCAGAATCATGTGGATACCCACACTTAAAGTTCAGAAGGGTCCACAGTACATTCAAAATTTCCAAAGGGGTCTGCACCTCCATTCAATATTTTTTTTTAGGAGTCTGCAAATGAAAAAAAGGTTGGAAACCACTGCTCTAGCAGATCACAACCCAGGGGATCAGGGATGAATAAGGTCAAGTAATCAAGGGTTCCAATTAAAGCCAAAAGATTAGGAGCAGGCAGGGCAGAAGGCTAAGGGCTGTAAGGGACCAGAATATAGGGCCCTGTGTAGAACCACAAGCCAGGTGATATTAGGAACAGGAGACAGGGACCCACATCTGTGTTACTGGCCAGGGTTTCTGGAGCAGGCAGCTTTAACTATATGGGACAGGGACCTGAGTCATCACCAAGTTAAGCCAAGAACCAGCTCTTAGAGTACACCAGCATGGACTTGAACACAGAGATCAAGGAGCCAGCAGTCAGGGAGCAAGGGGCTGGAGTCTGGAATAAGAAGTCTGCAGACAGGAATTAGGAACAAAGATAAAGCCCAAAAGTCTAGGAACGAGACCCAGGGAACAGAACAAGTGAAAAAATCCAGACAGTAGGCATCAACAGGACCTAGGGAACCAAAAAAAACCAAAACAAAACAAAGCAAAGAAGTCAGCTGCCCAAGGTTTTATTTATTTACTTATTTTTGGCAGGGGAAGGAGGCAGGGAATGTAATGTTCCAAAACATTAAGGTTTTTATTAATGGAGAAACATCCCAAACAAGGAGAACAAATTCCTGCTTTCCTTGTTAACATAAATTCTAGAGGACAAAACATGCTCCAAAACATGCTCCAAAACAAACAATATCTTTCCATTGTTCTATATCCCTTTTCTCTCTCCTCCCTTTTCCCCATACAATTAACTTCTTCCAGACCAAGCAATTAACACTTTGGAGTAGGCCCGATAGGACTACAGGGCCCTGATGGAGCCAGGCATGTAACATCCTGCAGGGAGAGGATTCAGAGGACAACACCAAGATGCTCTATGTGCTCAGGGACTTGAGGAGACTGCTTTCAGGAGGACTATGAGCACCTGTCCATATCTCATCTTGATCTCTCTCTTTTTTTTTTTAATTAATCTCTCTCATTTCCTGACAATGGCTCTTAACCATGTTTGTAAGTCTGTTTTGCCTACTGTGTCCAAATACACTTTTAATGACCACAGTTCTCTTCCTATTTATCAGAACCACACTAAAAACAAAATACCTCAGCACTGACTCATTCTTGGCCTCTTCAAAACTATCTAGAAATTTCCAATAGCCTTCTGAGCCCCCAAAACTCAGCTCTCAGTCTAGACTTGTCGGTATAACAATCAGGCACCTGAGATCTGCCAGGCAGACCTGCAGTACTTAGAATCATAGGGATGGAAGGGACGCCGAAGGATCATTGGGTCCAGCTCCCTGCATGAGCAGGAAAGACAACTGGGGTCAGACGACCCCAGCCAGGTGACCTTCAAGTCTTCTCTTGAAGACCTCTAGGGTAGGTGATTGCACTACCTCTGGGGGGAGCTTGTTCCATAGTCTGGACACCCTAGTTGTAAAGAAGTTTTTGCTAATGTTCAGCCTGAAACTATCTTCCAGGAGTTTGTGGCCGCTGTTACTATTTTTCCCTCAGGGCACCCTGGTGAACAGTTGTTCACCGAGCCCTTGATGTATGCCTCTGATATAGCGGTAAGCTGCAATCAGGTCCCCTCTCAGCCTTCTTTTCTTTAGGCTGAAAAGTCCAAAACCCCTCAGCCTCTCCTCATATGGCTTACCATACAAGTCTTTGACCACATGGGTGGCCCTTCTCTGGACCCTCTCAAGCTTTAGCATGTCCTTGTTGAAGTGCAGCACCCGGAACTGGACACAGTACTCTAGCTGCGGCCGCACCAGTGTTGAGTAAAGTGAGACAATCACTTCTTTGGTTTTACTGGAGATGCACTGAATGATGCATGCCAGAGCTTTTACTGCTTCCTGAAGCAGTCTAAACAAATTCCAGATGCATCACCTCCAAGCTCCCAGTACCAGAGTAAAATTACACTGCTGTGCTTATCCTCACAAGTTGGCACTATTGATGCTAGTAGATCCATTATTATCCATCTTCTTTTCCACTGCCCCTCCTCCATGGTGGACAGCAGTAAAGGTCCCCACTGTCACCACCACTGGTGCAGCCTCCTTTACAATTGCTGCAGCCACTGATACAACTAGTCCAGGGTCAGCTTCTTCCTACCATCCTGCCAGAAGGCCCAGCAGACACAGACCCCCACTACTCAAGCAGTAAGCCCAAGGTGGGGCACAAAAACCTCTGTTTTGCTGAACAGCCTGCAAGGTAGGTACTGACAGGATTTCTGCTTATAATATGCAGGCTCCCAGGCAGTCATGCCAATGCAGGCAACTGGAGACAGCTGTGGGCAGTTAGGCCATTGGCTGTCAGGCCCACTCAAGGAACCAGGGCCAGCTGAGATCAACTTAACTGCTTGTTACCCTCACTCCTGACATTCTGGCTTACAGTGAAGATGATACAAGGGGGTTGTAGAAAGTCCTTGAATAGTGTTGCCTGGGAAGGTAGAACACAAGGAACTTGTAGTAGTAGGCATTTGTCTGTCTCGCTAGACAACAGAGTTATGCCAAGCAAGACATCCATTCGCTGAATGTAATCCTTGTTTGAAAAATAAAGCAAAACTGGAGTGACCTCTCCAGGGTGCAAAAGCTTGGGCAGTGTATATGGAGACACTGATTTACCCACACACCACATTCCCCCTCTTGGAGTTGCTGGTTTAATCCAAAGGAAAGGCAGGAGCAAAGGAGACCATCCATTTCCCCACCTACTGGGGCTCTGCTCCTAGACTGGCTGCCGACCAAGGTTAAAGAGCCCAATCTACCCTATCATGGAGTGAGATCAAATGAAGAATACAGATTATATTCAAGCACTTGTAAAATTTAATCTTATGCTAAAGAGACTATTAAACTTGATTAGAACTGCAGGTGCACAGCATCTCTGAAATCATGCCTCTTCAGTACATAAATATGGATTTAGATCCACAAGTCCTGCTTCTCAATTTGAATTTTTTGGTTTAAGTCTACATTCCTATACAATTTATTTAGGGTTTAAAATGCAGTTATTTCCATGCATCCAATAGAATGGATGGATATTGTAATACAAAAGGAGAAAACAAAGAAAAGGGTTTGTGATTACTGTCAGAAAGAATTTGTAGTTTTCACAGAATTTGCTCAGCTGTAAGACCAGGCCTAGTTATTATCGTATAAATGGGAAAAGAAGAATGCTTCCTGTCTCTCCTCCTTAGTGGTTGTGTCTGAAAAACCTGAGACTGCCTTAAGCCATCATCTAATATTATTAGTACTTTGTGCTTATTTAATGCTTTTAAGGGCATTTAACAAAGGTGGGCAGTATCTGGGAGATAACAAGCTGGACAAATTTGTTTGCAACTGTTCCCAAGTGGGAATTTATTGCTTGTGAACCACGAGCAATAACAAGGACAGTGCTAGCGATGCATAACTATTTCCTGTGCTATACTCATTTGACCTTGCCTGAAGGTGAGCTGGTCAACTGCTTACAAGAGCTACCTGCTTTAGCTGGGGTGTACTGAAATGCTAGCTCAGAAGGACAAGGTTATTTGAAATGTGAGGAAGCACCAGAGCAGGCTGTCTGTGCTATTTCTATTCAGTAGAGTTCTATGTTGTTTTATTAGCAACAATTCGTATCTTCCCTGCAGCTTGTTGATTATATGAGAGGAAAAACAGCATGCTCATCCTCAGCCTGAAGACTGCAGGTGGGTCCTTAGAAGGCTGAGATGTTTCACTTGGCTTAGAAAAACAGAGGCCCCCTGCAATCCTGTGGTCCTAGAAGTGTTCTTGCATTTTGGATACAAGATCAGTCACTGCTGCTTGAAAGAGGGGCTCCTGGTTTGTCTGCAAGGCATTTTGTTTATTGACCTGAATTCTCCAGTCAAACATTTAAGCCACTGAGGACTCCAAAGCTGCATTAGCACAAGCATGGCATTGATGAAGAAATATGTTTGGGTGAAAGATCGGTTACTGCAGTAATCAGATGTACTGGGGAAGAACTGAAATTGTTAATATTAAGTGATGCTTCCTTCAGCTAGCGTGCAAATGCTTTATAAAAGGTAGCCACATGCCTAAAGCACAAGGGCTTACATAGAATCAAAAAAGAGAGCTAGGGGACCTCAGGAGATCATCAGTCTGTCCCCCTGCTCAAGGCAGAAACACCTGCTCCTGACAAACTTTGTCTAACCTGTACTGAAAAGCCTCTAATGATAGAGATTCAATAACCTTGCTAAATTGTCTCTTCAATGTTTAACCATCCACATAGTAAGTTCTTCCTAATATCCAACTTACGTTTCCCTCATGGGTCTCTGTCTCCCTGCAATTCCCTCATTTTCATCCTTTCCATGTTTATAACCCTACTCTCTAAGAAATTATGACATTTGCTAGGAGACCCAGAAAGAGTAATACTTATAAGCCTAAAGGCTGGCAACTACTGATTTCACACCCTGCCTTTCCACACTAAGTCCATTCACTCTTTGACAATTTTGACTACAAGAAGTTTGTTCTTTCTCGCCTAATGGGGTTAATCTTATTTGCAGAGCCCTGAGCATCTTTGAAGTGCCAGGAAAGACATGTGTGGATTCTAGTGTGAGAAATCAGAATCGGCCCATTTCTTACTCCAGGCTACCTGCTCGGGGGAGAGAGCAGGCTGGCTTATGACTTGTAAAGTGAATCCAGGACTTCAAGTCATCTTTTGTATGCCTTATGTGCATAGTGTATCCATATATTATGTTAGCGTGATATTACACTAACATAATGTACTGTACTGAAAAGTAGCAACAGTTAGGTACTGACAGCAGTCTACAATTCACTGGAGGTAGCAAAACCTACCCGAGGAGCTCAGTAAAACAGGCCTTGCTGACCTCCATGCTGCCCTGACTTGACTGCTACCTAAGCCTGGCTCACTTAAAGCTGGCTTCAGGATGTCTGCATTACACTGCAGGTATCAGTGTGACTACAGTGTAGACAACACCTCTGCTAAAGGGGCACGCTGCAAAATTTTGCAGATGGGTCACAACTATAATTGCAGTCATCCGCAGAACTAAAGAAGCATTTCCATTTCATCTGTCTTAAAACAAGGTGAACCTGTGAGCATATGCAGTAACTATTCTTCATTTTTCTTTCAGTTCTTTCAAATTCACAAGTTTCATTTTCAAGGAGGAAATATATGTTCAGAACTGTAATAGGACAATAATATTATGTACTGAGCGACAGCAGAGGCACTCAGGGAGTCATGCAACCTAAGCACATCATTGAGAAACAAACAAACCTAGAAACAATTTTAAAGTTCAAATAAATCAGTTGAAGGAAGCCAGTAAACTATGGGGCAGAGACAGAAAGTAACCTTTTTTAAATGGAAAATGTGTAGGGTTTTTTTTTTTTGGTATATTTAGAGAGAGATGGACTGAAACAGATGTCAAGAGGGGCACACCCCATAACTTTACCACAGTAAAGGCTCACATACTGACTGATATTATTATGAAGAATACATGTTATTCTATGAATATCCATTATAAGTTGCCCAGTGGAAGTTTAGAGTTGAACAAATAAAGGTGTCCTTGACCAGAAACGCTGGTAGTTTAAAGACCAGGGTGGGGCTGACATTACAAACAAAAGCCCACACAGAATGAGACCTGCTTTTTCAAACTTGAACAATTCATGGGAAAGGGAAAGTCTGGGTAATGTCTTAAAAGTGGGAACAGCGGGAACATGGTAGTTGTAACAAGGAACCCCGCTCTGTTACTACAGAATCAGAGTGAGAGTAAGGAAATGGGACTGCCAGGGGCTAGCAGACTACAGTAATGGCAACTCTCGCAAAATTATCGCGAGTTGTGATTTCTAAGTAAAATTAAGTCTGATTCATGATCTCACGATAGAGCGCTCTCATCTCGGCATGAACGGCATGCGTCCCGGAGGCTGGCGGTGGGGCATGGCTGCACTGGCAATGGCAGGAGCCCAGCGGTGGTGAGTGGGGAGATCCTGCAGCCAGCGGCACTGACGGTGGTGCGGAGTGGGGTGAACGTTGACCAAGGGTCAGTGACTACCTGCTGGCACTGCCAGCAGTGGTGGCGGTGGCAAGCAGGGATTGCTGACCGCCAGCAGCATCTGCGGGCGGTGTTGGCGGCAGGGTGGCAAGCAGCGGCGCCTTTTTGCAGGGGGTGCACTGCCATACTCGGGGGGTGCATGTGCACCCGCATGCACCCTGTATGCGTCACCCCTGCATCTCGGGATTTTTTCTTCTCGTGCGTGTACAGCACTGCCCAGCAGGTAAGTCTGTGGAGGTGAAGGAATGGGAGCAGAAGGAAGGGGTAGGGGGGCAGACTGCGGGCCCCACGATGAGGGAGGGAGTGGTGCAGGGGCAGGGGTGGGTTGTGCAACAGAGTCGCAAGTGGCTCATCCAGAGGCATGGTGTGGGGGGTCTGGAGGGGAATACCGCTCCCTGCCGCTGCACATACCCCCAGGGAGGCATGGGGGCATGTGCTGGGGCTCTGCGTCCTGCTGCCTTTGCCCTGGGAACTGCGTGCTGACCACACCACATGTCCCCTGCCCACCTGGCAGCAGGAGGCACAACATGGCATTGCGTGGCTCCTGGGTCAAAGGTAGCAGGGTGCAGAGCCCCAGCCCACAGCAGGCAGTCTGCTTCTGCCCCGCGCACAAATCCAGGAGACGCATGCCCCCCAGGAGATAGGCGCAGCAGTAGGGAGCCAAGCCAGGACCACCCCCACTCTGGATGAGCTGCCCGTGGCTCTGTTGCACAATCCAACCCAGCCCAGGAGCCCCATTCACCCCAGTCCCTTCCCCTACCCCACTCCCTCCCTCACCATGGGGGGCCTTGATCTGCCCCCCCTCCCCACAGACTTACCCGCTGGGTGCTGTCTGTGTCTGGAAAGTGCTAAACACACAATAGTCCAGCAGATGTCATCCCAATCCTAACAACATGAGGAGAGACTGAGGGACCTGGACCTCTTCAGCCTCTGCAAGAGGCTGCCTACAAATTCATTAGGGGGACGCAGCAAGGGATCGGAGATGCTCTGTTCACCAGGGCGCCTCTTGGGGTAACAAGGAACAACAGTCACAAACTGACAGAGAGCAGATTTAGGCTAGATATTAAAAAAAAACTTCTTCACAGTAAGGGTGGCCTGAATCTGGAATGGGCTTCCAAGGGAGGTGGTGCTCTCCCCTACCTTGGAGGTCTTTAAGAGAAGGCTGGATAGGCATCTGGCTGGGGTCATCTGACCCCAGCACTCTTACCTGCCTAGGCAGGGGGTCGGACTCGATGATCTGTTGAGGTCCCTTCCGACCCTAACATCTATGAATCTATAAACAGGTAGGAATTTTTAATTTTTTAAAACATTATCAGTTGTAGAAATATAGTTTTTGTATAAAACTCTGACCTATTAGAAGTTAAATAAATGACTAATGAGATTTATAAATCAATGGTCAATATAATATATTGGTTATACTTCAAAAAATAGCATCTCATGATTTACATACCAAATCTCTTGATTTTTAAAAGTTTGTATCTTGATTTTTGAAACAGCAGTGTTGGCAATATTGAAACTACCTGCAGCAGGGGTGTCAAACACATTCAGCCCCGTGGGTCAGAGGGGGTGCATAGAGCTGATCTGCAGGCCAGATCAGACCCACAGATAAATTCCACATGCGAGCTCCAGCCTGCAGGGCCATGCGCTGCTTGCTCTAGTTTTCAGCACATGCCTGGCCCCAACCCTGTATTATGCATGGGGCCAGTCTGGGGTGCTCCCTAAATGCAGCACATGAGGCTAATCTGGGGCACGTACTGCATGTGCCACCTGTGCAGGACTGACCCTGTGCACTGAATCTGGCACAGCCAGCCAATCTATGGGCCCAATGTGGAACAAGTGTCCAGGTCCAGTCATATCCACTGTGTATCCCATGTGCTGACCCTGTACCATGTGCAGCCTGCGCCAGACATGCTACATGCATTGCAAGTTCTAAAAGAAGACTTTAAACAATACTATAATTCACCACTCTAGAAACAGGTGCAATTTCAAAACATAAAATTTGACAAGCTACCCTAACACCTCTATGCTGAGAGAAGTGCCGGCGGCGAAACTGGAAGTGCTGGTGGAAGTGCCACCAGCACTTCCAGTTTGACTGCTGGCGGTTCCAGGCTCAGTGATCAGCCACTGGAGGGCCCCCAGAATCAGGAGGCACCAGTCACCCATGTCCATCCAGGTTTATCTTCAACCAGGTTCAGCCATTTTGAAAGCAGTTTATGCACACAGAACTTCTGTTGTATTACAGATTTGAACCAGTTTCCAATCACTTATACTGATTTGTGTGTAATTTCTGTCCCTAGCCTACAAGATTAAGGCTTAAGGTTACCAAAGTACTGATGGTTTCTCATGTACCTGAGCAACTGGAATATATATGCACTTGGACACTTAAAGTGCCACACAGACACTAGTGGATGGAATAGGATTGGACTTTCAGAGTACTAAATAACATTGCAGCTCTCATCGTCTAAAGACATCCCAAACTCAAGTGACTCCCAAGTCCTATATATGCCATCCTTTCCTGAATACCGGTACACATTGAGGGTTATAAGCTGTACAGAAAAGATAGAGTGGGGAAGAGAGGGGGAGGGGTTGTGCTCTATGTCAAGGAACGATATACATCGACCCTTATCAAAACGGAATCGGAGGAGGAGAAAGTAGGATTGTGGGTTAGGTTACATGGAGGTCAAGGAAAAAGGGATTTGGTGGTAGGGGTCTGCTACAGACCCCCACACCAAGGGGAAGAACTAGATTTGGGGCTCCTGAGGCAGCTCTCGGAGACCATAAAAACTAGGGAGGCGGTAGTCATGGGGGACCTAAACTACCCAGACATCTGCTGGGAGACACAGACAGCAAAGTCCCACCGTTCA
>NW_005841871.1:2672812-2703237 GCF_000455745.1 Alligator sinensis
TCAAAAGATGTCGAGTGGGTAAGGTAACTAGTAGGGTGCAAGTGCTAGTCTTTAGGAAAGCTGATTTCAATGAACTCAGGTGTTTAGTCAAGGATGCACTGCAGAGTAAGAGTTTTGAAGAGATGGGAGCCCAGGAAGGGTGGCTGTGCCTTAAGAAAATGATCCTTCGGACACAGAAGGAGACGATCCCGATGCAGGGAAAAAGGGGGAAAGGGGCTGAGAGGCTTCCTTGGCTAACCAGAGAAATCCAGAGCAGCCCACGGGCAAAAAGGGGGGCATACAAAAAGTGGAAATGGGGAAAGATTACTAAAGAGGAGTATACCTCCTCTGCTTGCGCTTGTAGGGAGGCAGTTGAAGTTAAGAACCATTGCTCTAGTCTAGCTGGTGCCAGGTAAGGGCAGTGGGAACAGGACATAACCCTGCTGTGCCCTTCCTTTTCACTGTCTGCCCCCTCCCTGCCCTTGGACTGTACCCAAGGGGGCAAGGGCAGTCCCCTCCACTGAGGCTACTCCTGCAGGGTCTCGCATGCCAGCGATCACCCCTGCATCCCGTCTGTCTGGTCCACTCCACTCTTTGCATGGATGAGTTAGGCAAATCACAGCTCTGACCCGGCATCCGCCTGCCCACAGCATTGTGCTGTTAGGAGCACGGGAGCAGCGGGCACAGGAGGAACTGGGGGCAAAATAGGGCAGCCCCAACAGCTATAGCTGAGCCAGGCACTGGGCACCAGACTCGGGAAGGAGAGCATTTGCCTTCGCACATAAGGGCCAGGTGGCATTGCACCCAAGGGTGTCATGGGACCCCAGCTGAGAATCCCTGGTCAGGGATCATTGGACACTATGTGGATGTGCGATGGAAAATGGACAGGAAACAACTTTAAAGGGGACTGAAGGAACAATAAAGTTTAACCACATCCTTTGTTTTCATATTTAATCCCCCCACCCTGAACAGTTCAGTTAAATATTGGCACAATAATTCTTATTTGCAGACTGGTAGGCATTGTAATAAGAAAAAAAATCTTCATAATCAGCTAATTCATCTGACCCCAGCGCTCTTTCCTGCCTGTGCAGGGGGTCAGACTCGATGATCTATTGAGGTCCCTTCCGACCCTAACATCTATGAAAACCTAGTAAAAATATGTGGAGTAGTTGCAATATGATCATAATTGCTCAAACCAGTTGCAGTTATGTCACTGCATTCTAAACAAACTGCCAGACGTAGCTACCTCTCTAGAAGAGAATCATAATCAAGTACCATGATCATGGGGCACTTGCTGTCATTCAAAGTCAGACTATGAATCACTAGGAGAGATGGAAATAGAAGTCCTGGAGTTCTAACTCTAAGGCTGTATTCATTATGACAGAGCAGTGCTTCTGGACCACACATGAAAAATAAGATATATCATCAAAAACTACCCTTGCAAAAATAAGCCTTGGCACAGCAAAGAGAGGCTTCATGCTCAAATCAATGGTGCTTCTGTGCCTGTAACTTAATAACTCTTAAACTATTTCACTTCCAAAAATTCTGAGAATGCTGCAAGTATCAACAGGGGGGCAAAGATTGGAAAACAAAAGAAATCTGATTTCCATTAAGCTAACTGTTATGATTATATAGACTATTTTAAAGGATGAGTAACTCATAGGTTAGGAACAGACATTCAAAAAGCTGGAGATGAATTGATTCAGACTTTGCAGGTCAGTCTAACCTGCCTAGGTTGAACTGACTTGCAACTGCACAAACATTCCCCTTGGACCGCAGAAATGCTGGCACATGCCTGCAGTTGCTCAGTCCAGGAGCCAGGGCGGGGTGCTAGATTGTGTCCTCAGCTGCAGGAAAGCTGTGTTTGGGGGGCAGGGGGTCGCCAGCTCGGGCAGCAGCCTTGGCTGAACTGGCCAGAGAGGTTTAATTCCCCCCTCCCTGTCCCACTGGCAGGGACCCGAGCCAGGTCTCCGGGCACTCCACCCTCACTGCTACAGCAGCGGGGCTGGGCACAGCCAGACGCTGGCTGGCCTGGACCCCTGAAACAGAAACGGGGGTTATTTCCCCCTCTACGCCCACTGCCCCTGAGGGACTGCAGCTGAGTCTACTCACTGTCATCACCGCTCACGCCCTGTTTGGGGCAAGCAACAGAATAAGTACTCTGCTGCCCCCTCCACCAGACATTGGAGGGAGGGGGAATAACTCCCCTATACCCCTGTACCCCTGCGTAAGGGGCCCTGCCAGCCAGCCTCTGGCCACACCCCTGCCCAGCCATTGCAGCGCTGAGGGGACAGGGCTTTTGATGGGGGCAGAAGCCCCTGTCATGGTGTCAGGGAGTGCGAGCCCCTTCCCAGCAGGGGGGCTGCACTGCAGGGCGGGCAGAGCTGCGGTGGACTGCGCACGACAGCATGCCAGAGCCTTCCAAGCTTTTCTCGGCCTGCCCCCCATCAGAAAGAGGCTTGCATTCTCCAACACCAAAACAGGAGCTGCTGTTCCCATCTTAGTCGCGCCCCGCTTGCTGCTCCAGCAGCTGGGTGGAGGTGAGACCAGAGGCCAGTAGGCAGGGCCCAGGGTTATTCCTGCCTTTGCCCCCAGGGAACTGCAGTTGGGTCTGCCTGCCATGACCTCCACCGCCGCCACTCATTCTGTGCCCAGGGCAAGTGAAGGAATAACCCCTCCAGTGTCCCTTCCTTCTGGCATCCAGCTGAGGGGGCTTATTCCACTGGTTGCCCCGGGCACAGAACCAGCAACAACAGCAGCGGTTGGGGCAGGCAGACCCTGCTGCGGTCCCCCAGGGACAGAGAGGGGAATAACCCCAGTTCCTGCCCCCCACCTAAGGGGCCATGCCCGCAAGGCTCTGGCCCCACCCTGTCTAGACACTGGAGCAGCAAGCAGGGGAGCACCTGGCAGACCCAGCTCAGGTCCCTGCTGGTGGGACAGGGAGGAGGGAATTAAACCCCTCTCTGGCCAGTTCAGCCAAGGCTACTGCCAGGGCTGGCCATGCCCCTGCCACTGAAACAGCCAGCAGCAAAAAACGCAGGTCCATGCTGGTGAGACAGGGGAGGGAGGCGGGGAATAAACTTCTTCCCTGCTTCCTTCCATGCCAGTGTCTGGCCAGACCCCCACCCCACTTGTCCCTGCTTTGGCTGGGGAGCAGAGAGGCAGAGCTGGAGAGCCCAGCCCAGAGAGCATGCTGGGATGTTGGGGGACTCTGGTTTAACTTAAACCAGGAAGGGGTCTGGGACAAATATTGCATAAACCAGTTTGAGCTCAATCAGTTAAGTCTGATACTACATTCGACCAGGTTTCTCTCTCACTAGTTTCGACCGTGTTGAAACTGATTTATGTGCCCTGAATGTCTGTTCTGTTACAGGTTTAAGCCAGTTTCTGATCACTTAAATCGGTTTATGTGTAATGTCTGTCCCTAGCCACAGTGACCTTTGGCAGGAAGCAGTCGTTTTGGATACAGAAACCAATGGCGTTACAGAGATTTTCCTCTACATGTAGCACCAAGTGGGCATTCATTTAATTTTAGAAGAAATCAGGTTCCTAAAAAGCCTCACACACCCACTCCTGCTAGACCCTTCACTCCTACTCTGGCTAGTCTCCAATAGCCAGCCTTCTCACCCTGAAAAGAGGCTGATTATAAGCAGCGAAGTGTGTGACCCTCTTGCTCAGAAGCTTATCCACCCATGACTAAAACCTCTTACATGGTTTCATTGAGTGCTACAGACAAGCTGCAGGTAACAGATTTTTTTCCTTGGGTACCCTTGCTTTCAAAGCTCTGTTAGTTCTCTTGCCTAACATCAGCAGAACTAACATTCAAATGGATTTCCTACTTTGCTAGTCAGTTTGACATACGTAGCACAATCTGCCTATGAAACCAAGCTGTAACTTAGAGCTCTAAAGGGGGCTGACCTAAGCAACACCAACATTTTATGGAGCTCAGCATTTTGCCATTTGCCAGAGGAAATATGTAAGAAGCAAGGGAGAAACATTTGCATAAGTCACACCTGAACAATAAATAGCTAGACCCCCCACATAAAAGGCACCACAGGTCATCTGCAAAACATTCCCTCAGCACCTGTTCAGACAGTCTTCCATGTGCAATAACTCCCCTCAACTTACATAAATTACTTGTGCATGAAGGCAATGGGAAACAAGCCTAAAGCAATTAATTTTGCAAAGTCTTAATGAGGAATAAGGAGGGGAAGAAAACAGTAAACTGTTAGAGGTTTCCTTTGTCTTCAGTGTCACAATATTGTTCATATCCCATTCTTTACATGTTAACCTGGATACAAAATGACTATGCTTTGACAAACAAAGTCTTTTTGCAAATCTGAATATAACACCTGCTCAGGAAATGAGTTAAAACAAAAGACCTGTCAGAATCTCCTGCCTGAAAGCTGATGACCTCCTCTTCTGCCTATTATTCTGATAAAGCGAAAAGTACACAATTTAAGAAAAAATGTTAACGAAACAAGTAGCAACAGGGAGAGCGCTGATGAGAAACACAATTGATCTGAAATCCTCTCTCCCCCCGGGTCAATAATTTAGTTTTGTGTTAAGGCAGAAAGCCACATCAGCACAACAGAAGATTGCTCCTGCACATTTGAAAGCTTGGGTCTAATATGTAACTAGTAGCTTCTCATCAAGCCAAGACAGATGATGCTTGGTTTTCAGGGTTTTTCCATTTTTATATCCCCATGAAAGTTATAGGACATCCATGAGTGCCCATGATAGCACGAGGGTTAAAAGAACAAACCGTAATAGATAGCCGGATTTGCAAATCCTTAGGTTACCAGATGACTCATAAAGAAACATTACAATAAATTTTCTCTGAGAATTGTGGCATGCTGCTTTGGGGCAGGATCTTTTCAGTGTCCTCCCAGGAATAGAACGTGTGCTATTTTAAATTGCTTTCTCTAATTAGCTCTCTTTAGAGCCCTGTGGCTATAACTATTAGCTTTCCAAGACAGAAAAAACATTCTCTAGGCAACAAGATGGTTACAGAATGTACCTTTCAGACTCTGGCAATGCCTCTTTAACAAAAGTGATGGGAATATGGTGAAGAGAATCCTTTTTTTTTTTTTTTATAATCAGAATTTGATAAATGGTTGTTTGTTCTCTACCATACCTATTGCAATAGTGAGAAGCAGAAAGAAAATATTACACCTTCTTTCTTGGGATATATGCCATTCTCTGAGTATAAGCAAAGAAGTGGTGTCATTTGAATGACAAGATTCGCCATCTTAGCAATGCTCAAATTAAGAAGATAGAAGACTAGCCTGTATCCCCCCATCCAACCGCAAGTGGTTAAAAGTGTTCCCAGTTCAAACACTGGTTCACAGGCCCATTTACTGCCCTCAGTCTGCAATGGATCAAGTGTATGTGACCCTCAATGTTTATAGTTCTTTCAGGGGATATAACCTTTAAGTATATTGACCCTATGGGTTATTCTATTAATGATTTTTTGCACCTGGAATGCTCCCTGGAACATACTGCAATAAAGTATGGCTAAGTGGTCTTGTCTGGCACCTTTACTAAAGGGCACAGGTAGGAATAACAATTTTGTCTCATTTTTGGTAACTTGTTCAGTAACAGCTCTTACAGATGGATTAACAGTTTTTAAATTTAGCTTGGCTTCTGTTCTCTGATAACTGGTTTTAAAGGTCAGTGCTAGAATATTTACAGAGAGAGATTTTTGTATTTTACTTTTGGCTTTTCCCCCTCAGTTCAATATTTGATTTTGATTAAAATTACATACAGCAAACACCTGATTGGAGGAGATGTAATATATGAAAATTACCCTCTCCCTCACATTTTTCTTTACTCTTAATACATTGTCAATATATAGTCACAGTTCATATTTATAACAGCAGTGTAATGGCATTCTGTTTGCCTGCTGAATATCAATGGACTAAGTCTTAGCATTGAGAAACAAAACTCCTACTGTCTCCCCTCACTGAAACAAAAATATCATGTTAAATTTAGCTTTTCACTAAAAAACAGAGATTGATCAAGAACATGTTCAAGAAAATCTTGCATTTACAGCATTTTTCATCCCAAAGGATCTCAAACCTCTTTACTGCAGATGTAGCAACAAAAAGACATGCCTCTGATCTGACACTTTAAATATACAAAATGATATACAAATGTTCATTAGTGTTCACAAATCCCCTGGAGGGAAGCAAAGTACTACTAAGCCTGTATCATAGACACAGAAACCATGGTAGAGAGGTTAAGCGATTGCACAAGGTAATAGATGGAATTATTAGAGATCTGGTATTAGTACTCTGCCTAGGTATCCCATATTCAGATCATAAAACCACACAAATTATATATAAGAAGTATCATGGGATGAACTGGGTAAACGGTGAAATGCTGCTGCTATTTAATCTCTCTCAACACTAAAAGGTTTAAGACAACAACTAGCAAAATTCATGACTACATGGTATCATGTAGGACTCAATGAGGGGAAAAAGACCACTTTGAGTGTGTGAGGTCTACTGAAAAACACAGGTGCTGTTGGGGGAAGCATGGGTTCCAAGAGGGGGAGGG
This sequence comes from Alligator sinensis, assembly GCF_000455745.1. NCBI lineage: Eukaryota > Metazoa > Chordata > Crocodylia > Alligatoridae > Alligator > Alligator sinensis. Next base: position 2,679,353 of record NW_005841871.1, read on the forward strand.
AAGAATAGGACCCAAGAGCAAGGGCAGGGGGCAAAGGATCTGAGAGTGAGCAGGAGGAAGTCCACAGGCTCTTGGCAGGCAGGGGCAGCAGTCTTACCTGCACTAGGAACTTCACAGGCCTGGCTGAGCTGCTGCTGCTGCATGTGGTCTGTCAATCCCCACTGTTGCTCATAAAGCAGCAGCAGCCAGGGTCTGTTTTGGAGTTCCCAGCTTGAGTTTGTTATGAGGGCATGAAGTCTGCAGGAATGGGGGACAATTTCTTAACGTGGTGCCCAGGACAGTTTACCTCTTACCCACCCTTAATTATGCTACTGCACAAATGTACAGGAAATTCAACAGATACAACTTGAGCAATGCAGTATATGAATATTGGGTAATCCCTATCTGGATTTACAAAACAAACCCACTAGGTGTCACTATCACTGAAAATATGCAACATTAAGAATCTGAACAGCTTTTCACCATACAGCAATGATCCTCCACCTGGGTGCCGCAGCACCTTGGGGTGCTCTGAGATCCTTTTAGGGGTGCCAAACAATATTAGCACTGTTAAGTGTGCAAACACCTACGCATCATTCACAAGATAAACTCAGAGGTGGTGTCCAGATGAGAGTGGCCATGCAGTACGTGGTGCTGCAGACATCCAGAAGTAAAAAAAAAACATACCAAAAAAAAGAAGAGCGGTGCATGCAGGGGCAGCGTGCTCTGCTCAGTGCTGTGGCTGTCGGCCAGGCTCTGAGTGGCAGGATCACCACTGCTACAGTTCCGGGAGGCCCCCAAGATCCCAGGTAAGGTTGTGGAGGCCAGCCCTCTGCTGGCCCCAGCCTCACCTACCCCACCCAGGGTAACTTGGCACACACCAGAGCGTGCATGGCACACGTGTTCCCTGGGAACAACCAGCAGCAGCACAGTGTGCTCCTGCTAGTTGTCCCGGGGGAACCAAATGTCCATGCTCATCTGGATGCAACCAGAGATTTCAAATTGGGATCCTCAGTGTTAAAACCATTTTGACCTGCTGTGGTCTGTCTGAATTCTTTGTAACAGAAGAATTATGCTACTATTTTTCTGTAGTCAAAAAAACAAGGGAAAACTAAGTGACTTGCATCTTTGAAAAGTTGAGACCCGTTGCCAAATAGACTTCTAAGAATGAAATTAAGCCGCCACAAGTGGAAGCATCTTACTTTGCACTAGTACAATGCCTACCACAATGGGACTATAAACTCAGTTTAGTCCTCTGCCCACTACTCTTGACCCTCAGATATTCTGAGAACAAAGAAATGTTTGAAGAGCCAGTTCCACCAGAACTACTCACAAACATAGGAATACCTTAACTTTTAAAAGCAAATTCAATAATAAACTACATAAAATATACACCAATGACAAAACAGTACAAATAAGGCATATCAAGCAAATGATTAAAATTTATAAAATGTGGTTTTATCTAAAGAAATAACAATCTTGTTAATACTTGAGAGACTCTAAAATTAATTTTTCCAAGTCCTATAGTCTCAAAGAAGCCTCACAGGTGAAAAGCCTGTTAGGAAAAGAACTCATGTTTCAAATTAAGTTTTGAAAGAACGTGCATCTTAGTTTACCTGCAGATGAGCTATTCAGCAAGAACCAGAGAATTTAAGGCCAAAGAGCAAAGGTTCAGAGATGAACCCAGATTTTATGCTCTATTGCCTGGCTCAATATAAAAAAGAAATGACCAAATAAGGTAAGCTAAATATAAAAGCATTTGAATAGGTGTTACTCAAATTAATATTCAGATACCTATTTTTAGTCCATATACGACCTACAACTCATCTAAAATTAGCCCCTTTTAGTGACCTTTAACCTAGTTTTTTTCCATTCCATCTTTCTTGAATTTTCTAAAATGGTTCACACCTCATGACCTGATCATTCCCTTTGCCTCTTTTTTTTACCCAAACTTTGGTCAAGCAAATGCAAGCAAATTCTACACCATACCTCCATTAAGCAGCTGAGGACCTACTATAGTTTATACTACCTTTCATCTGCATATTATAAAATAATACAAATTGTGAAATCCGGATAAGGCACCAGTTATAACACAATCAGGCATGGTACAGTCTTACAGCATATGTTCTTTGACTTGAAGGTATCAACAGCTGTTCTGTTCTTACTGTGGGCTTTTGTTGACAGCAAGGAAAACTGCAACAAAATCACTTTCACTGTGGAGCTCTCAAAAATCTTAATTTGACTTGAAAACGTATTTACTCACAGAAAGCTTCTGAACTACCCATTCAGTTTGCAAGTCCCAAAAGTAGGACTTAACTCATATAGGAAACTGTTAGTCTAATGCAATGTGTTTTCAACCTTTTTTAAACTCAAGGCATCCCCCAATAGAGTTGAGGCATGTCTAAACAGACTCAAGGTACCCCTCGGAAAATCCCAGCACTTGGTTTTCACATTTTTTTTTTTTAACTACAGAAAATAAACTGTAATTCTTCTACTGCAGAGAACTCCTAAAGACCCCAGCAGGTCTGGATGTTTTTAACACTATGGATTCCTATTTGAAATCTCTAGGTTTATCTTGTGATGCACATCTTTATACCTAAAAATGCTAACATTGTATGACACCACCACACCCTGGCTGAGAATCACTGGTCTAATGTTTGTTTCTCAGCCATGAGTCACAACTGCCAGCAGCAGTCTGCTCAGCTGGTTCAGCTCAATCCTGTAAGGATTCTTGTGCTATCAATCAATTAGTAGTAGGAACAACTTTCAGGAGATGGTAACAGCACAATGTTAAGAGCAGAGGGAGGGAGGGAGGGCAAAAGAGCTGAAGAGGAAGTTACATGCAGAAGGTGTCAGGAGAAAATGACAGGCACAAAGAATAAGAAGGGTATAATGGCTGCCTGAGCCTTTTAAAAACAGGACAGTAATTTCCCCAGGAAACATTTTAAAAATCATCAGCCATTGAGTCTCACCTCTGAGTACAGAAAGTCTAATTTCTTCCTGGCTTTCTCCATATATCTTCCTTTATAGTCCTTCTCTATTCACTCCATACCCACCTCAACCTTGCTTCAATATTATCAGCATGTTTTTCAAACCCTGCAAGGTTTTTCTTAAGTAGTGGTAAAGAAAAAAATGAAAGTCAATGGTATCTTTGAAGGAATAACATCACACCATAATATTCATGCTCATAATGCGACATGAAAAAGCTAAGTGCCCCAACACTATTTACAACTACCAATGTGAGAAACCAAAGTCTTAACATCAGCTCTTTCTATTATCAGAGAGCTTCTCAATATAATCCAGTATCTTCCAAATCAGGGCTGGCCAACCTGCAGACAGGTGCCACGAGTGGCACAGGCAGCCTCTGTATGTGGCACACAGCAGAATGGGGAGAGGACAGGAAGCAGAAAGCAGAGCAAAAGAGCAGGCAGGGGAAAGCGATCTGGGTGACACCCGGGAAGGGTATGGGGCTATTCTGTGGATCACTTACAAAAGGTTGGCCCTCCACTGTTCCACATCACCCTATGCTAAAAATCCATTTCCCAGTAACATGGGAGCTCCTGTGCCCAGTAATTTGATGATAGTGCTAATCAAAATGTTTCTGCTACATTTTTTGTTCTAGACACAGGATTTGTCATAACTCACAGGGTCATTGGCGCATTGTGTTAGATAGCCTACCTCCTGTAGAGGCCAGAAAGTGAGGTTTCAGGCAGGTAGCTGCTATCCAAAGAAAACCCATGCTTTAGACCTTGTGAACTCTGAACAAATTTGCCCAAAGGCAGCAAGGCCCTTGATTCTGTAGCACCCTCGTGTGACAGGCTGGAAAATCTGCAGCAATTTTGGATATGCTGTAAGGGAGGTTCTTTTAACTGACGAATATGATCAGAACATTTACCATTCCAGCCATTTTTCAATGTACTTCAGATTTTGTTTGGACAGTACATAAGTGCAGATAGGAGGTGTCAGGCTAGTTATTTTGGCACCTCTGAAGGCATGGGAGTCACTCTAGGATTCTGGGATAAATCTATTATTGTTGATGTCCTTCTCAAAACATAACAGTCACGTTGTTGACACTTACTAACTCAGAAAAATATCACTGTGCAGTTTGCCCCCTGACTCAGACAACATCTCATGGGCTCACACCAATGGCGCTTAACCTACCGGGCTGCCTGAGTGACACAGGACTGGTCTGTGCGCCTGCTTCCTTGTGTGGGGTAAATCTGTGGGCCAGATCCCATGCAGAATTGGTACACGAGTGCAAGCTGGTGCTTCAAATCTGGCCACAGTTTCCCCATGCACTGGATCTGGCTACAGAACGAACCCTGTGCTGGCCTGACACCACGTGCTAGTCTGGCTGTGGTGTGAACCTGCACGCTGATATAATCCAATGCATAAATCTGTGTCCTCTGGCGCTGCATGGGTCCAGAAATGTGGCTGTGGGAAAACAGTGGCAGTGTTAAGGACTGCAGGCTGTGCGGGCCGGGAGCGACCCGAGCCCTTTTTCGCGCTGCACGCGGGCTGTGGCCAGCAGCCCGGGCACGCGGGGGCGGAGAGGGAAGGCCGTCGAGCTGGAATTAGGCACGAACGCATAGCGGTAGTTTTAAAAGATTGTTTACTTACACCAAGATGGCAGTGGTGTAGGCTGGAAAACTTGATTAAGTTGCAGTTACAGACAAACAACACAGACGGTCTCGTGGAGGTTGCTAGGCTCCACAGTGCAGAGCTCCGGATGCTCTGGGTGAACGAGCCACCAAAATAGGAATCGTAAATACGTCTTATAAAAGTTGCGTTCGACGACGGGAAGAGGTGGGCGGTGGATCAGGCCGCCACGCTCCTCTGGATCTCACACAGGGTTTCTATTACCCTGCCGTGTACCCAGAGTCCCCATGAGATGGATGTGGAGTCCTCTTCAGTTTGGGCAGAAACTGCTCAAGCCTTTTATACGGCTAACAGGCCAATCGTTAGCCGCCACGTGTGAATAATTTAGCACTAGCCAATCACGGGGAACAAATTTGCATATCGGTGGCGGGAACTCTTTTGCACCGTGCATTCCTCTTGCAACTCGAGCAATGCACCCTGCAAAAGAAGCTGCAGAAAAGGCGGGAAACTGGTCCCTGCACCGGGGTTTCCTCTTGCTACAGGAAACTCTCCCGTGCAATGCTCTGCAACTTGACGGGGATAATTCTGGTGCCGAAGCACACACACAATCATGCCTTTTGGGTCATGACACACGCCACAGGCTGAACACCACTGGGTTAGACTAGGTCGGGAAGGTCTATTCAAACCAGACCTGTAATTCTCAGCCAAGCTGCCATCACATGAGCTTCTTTTAATGGTGCCATGCAATATTGGCACTGTTAGGTAAATAAACACCCATATGATTCACACAATAAACCCAGAGATTTCAAATAGGAATCTGCAGTGCCAAAAACATTCTGACCTCTTGTGGTCTTTCTGAGTTCTTTGCAAAGGAGTTTTATTGCTTTTCCATAATCAACACCCCCCCCCCCAACCAAACCCAGTGAAATCTAAAAACTGCCATTTTCTTAGTGGTTGCCTCGAGTCTAAAAAGGTTGAGAACCATGACGGTAGGGGGGAAATCCTTTGCAACACCCTGAAAGGAGTTGTTCGCTAGAAAAATGAAGTTTCTCATAGCTTAAGGTAGCCAATGCCTGATGGTACTGGTGACAAAATTACCCTGTTTTCTCACATACTTGCACCCCCAAAATAAAACATGTATCTTGTTTTTGGGGGGCAGAAGGTAGAAAAAAAGATTAGGCCCCAGACCCTTGCAAAGGGCAGCAGCAAGTCTGTTGCTTCTTTACTCTAAGTCGGAGGTGCTCAACCCTTGACGTGACCTGTAGAGCCACTGCATCTGGCCCGCAGGCGCACCGCACAGGTCAGGAAATTTGGCAGTGGGGCAGCAATCGACACTGCCACCACCACCCTCTGCCAAATTCCCAAGCCCCACGTAGCGGGCTGGAGCTGGGCTGGGCTCCTTCGCCCTGCCACAGCCTCCCTCCTCCGCTGCTGCATCAGGGCCAGGCCACGGCCCCTCCTCTGGCTGGATTAGAGCTGGGCAACGCCCTCCCCACGGGGCCAGGGTGCCCCCTGCCCCCTCCCCGTGGCCGGGCACCGGATGAGGCCCACCAGCTGGATCCAGCCCAGGAACAGCCCGGGCACGGCCCATTCAGCCTGCTGGACGACTCCAAGTCACTCTTGACACGAGCTCCTGTAAATCCGGTGTCGTTTCCACCAGCAGCTCACGGGCTCCACGGGCCCACGCTGCGGTGCAGGGTCAGCGCTGGTCTGCTTCTTTTCCACTCCAAACACGGTTTCCTCACTGAAAGCCGCACCGCAACTAGGGAAGGAGGCGCGTGAGGTATGTGACAAAATACGGTCGGTGGCCTGAACCCGCCCCCACAGCATTTCCTGCGCGCGCACCTGCGGCTGAGGCGGGGCAGGGTGCATACGTCACCGCCCACTCTCTAGCGTTCCGCCTCCTCACGCAGTGCGGAGCAGCGGGCCCCACCTCTCAGGAGACGCCAGCGGGGCCGATTGGGCGCGGCTCCTGCCACTCTCCGCCTCTCCCGCCCCCCCAGGGAAGCGGCGTCCGCTGATTGGCCCGTGGTGAGGCCGTGACCCGGCGCAGGCGCGCGGAGGAGACATGGCGGCGCGGGGCGTGCGGCTGGTCCCCTCGCGGTACCCGCTGCTGTACGCGGCGCTGTCCTCGCCCGAGTGCGTCTCCCGCGCCCCGGGCTGCTCTGGCGCTGCTGGGCCTGGCGGGGGCGGGGAAGGTGATCTGGCCACCTTGGGCCTCCGGCATTGCCTCCATCCCGGGGTCACTGAATCCAGGCGCCTGCTGTCGGGGCACTCGGCAGGGCCGGGTCTCGTCACAAGGCCTTGGAGGCGAGTCCATCCCCGCTCGTGTCCGGTCCCGGCCCCTGCCACCGACTGGCAGCTACTCCAGATCTCCAGTCCAGGAGGAAAGTAGAGCCCGAGGTGTTGCAGGCTGTTGCATCATTGGTTTTGTCACGGGTTGGTTTCCTAATCTAATCTCGCAGGAGGGTGGGCCTGGTTTATCCTTCAGGCCACGTGGGATTTCCCCCAATCCACATCAGGCGTTTTCACGCTGGATCACAAGAATTTCAAGGCTGCCCCCTCGGGGTGGCTGCCGCGCTGTTTCCAGGTTGCTTAACTTGGGCCTGGTAGAAACAGCGAAGCTGAAGTCTTGAGGGTTTCAGTCCAGGTCTTTCTTACTCAGTTTTAACACATTTGGAAATAGGTTCTTTAATCGAAAATAAAAATCAAACAAAAACGCGTGAGGATTTCTGGCTGGGAATGAACTGCTGCTTGGTTTTCTTTCGAAGATTTCATAGTTGTTAGGGCTGGAAGGGACCTTGTGAGATCATCACCCCAAGGAGCAGGAAGCCAGCTGGGGTCCAGGGTGCTGGCAGCTTCGCAGCTGGGATGCACAATTGCAAGATTTGCTTATGCTTCCCAGATGAGGATCGTTCGAAGGAACTGGAGGACAGAGGGACTAGACTGATTTGTATGCGTCTTCTACTTTGGGGACTGGAAGGCTGCAGAGACTGCTGTGGGCACCACCCTGTTTTACAATGTATGCAGAGATGCTTTCAGCAACAAACTACTGCTTAAGGCTTAGTCCTGCCAACATATGAAATGTGGGACTACTCGTAAATCGGACATGTGCGTAAGGCTGCATGCAGGCAGAGCAGGACCTCGGATACATGTATCATTCGTTATTGCTTTAGAGCAGGGGTTTCTCTTATTGGCAAGTAGCAAATCAAGGGTTCATTATATCCAGTAACCACGGCTCTGTCTTCCAAGTTAATATAATTTTGAATGTTTATTTTAGGACTTCACGGTTCCTTTGTACAGCTACACAACAGAAAAGTACTGGCCAAAACTTAGAAGAGGACCAGGGTCAGAGCCAAAATGAACAGAAGACTGAACCCACCCCTGCTGAGAAGACACTAATAGAAGATAAAGTCAAATTGGAAGAGCAACTAAAAGACATGACAGTAAGGGGCTTTTGGTGTGCACACCCATCATAGTTTCATAGTGCTTAGGGTCGGAAGGGACCTAAACAGATCATCAGGTCCGACCCCCTGCCCTGGGCAGGAACGAGTGCTGGGGTCATAACACCTCAGCCAAATATCTGTCCAGCCTCCTCTTGAAGACCCCCAAGGTAGGAGAGAGCACCACCTTCCTTGGGAGTCCATTCCAGAGCCCAGCAGCCCTAACCATAAAATGATGTCTCCTGATGTCCAGCCTGAAACATCTCTCTAACAATTTGTGGGCGTTATTCCTAGTAACCCCCGGTGGTGCCGAAGGGAACACTTGTAAAAAATATTGTTTAAGAACCATGTGGACTGTGCAGAAGCTTGGTAAAGTTATAATAATTGTCTGATTCATGAATTGCAGGCTGGATTTATCATTGGAGTTATTCCTTTCGGTTTAGGGCTAGATCCAAGAAAAGATCTGGGGGGAATTGAAGCACCTAAACATCAAATTATGATCCAAAACACACCCATGCTTCATGCTGCCTGAATCCCAGAGACACCAAGTGTTTTTTTTGGTCTGTGTGTGCTCTCCCAGGCTCAGGAACTGGGCATGTACATCAGCTGGAGCTTGACTGAGATCCAGTCACTAGGTCTGCCCCCCAGCTAAGCTCCCTGAAAGGTGTGACCTGATAGGCATGTTCTAATACTGCCCTAACACTGATAGAATTGGGCTCCCTGCAAAATTAAAGTAGCAGCTGCTGCCTTCTTTGAAAGGCCATGGAGGAAGGGTGCCCAGCTTCTGTATAGCAGTCTACTAATGACAGCATTTCTCTGGGAAATGGGAAACTTGGCTTGAAACCCACAACTCCAGACCCTGTGGTGAGTGCCCAACCACTACATTAGAGTCATGCTTCCTCTATGGCCCAAAACGTGTTGCATTCTTTGTCACGGAACGGCTCAGATTGAGCAGGAGGGGTTTAGAGTAGTTAGGTTACTCTCATAATATGGGAGATATGAGCTTGTACCTATTGGGCTGAGGAGGAAACTGAACCAAGATATCCTGCTTCCTGGGTGACTACTGTTTAGCTGTTGTATACTGTGTTTGCTCCTCTTCTGGCAGCCATATTTAAAAGTGATCTCTGCTCGCTCCTTTGAATGAAAGAGGCTGTTGCCCCTGGCTCTTAGGGTTAAGATAACCTTGGAGAAGAAAGGGCTATAGTTGTGGACAGAGGCACCTTCCCAATATTGAGTAAGGTACCGAAGCTCCAGAGGTGGGCGAAATAGTGTGCACAGCCTGTCCCCAACATTGTCTACTCTGCTGGCTATATAAGCCAGCTCGCTGCTCAGTGCGCTGGCTATTTTGAAAGCACATTACTCTCCCTCAGAAGGAGATTCAGTGGGGGTTTCAGTGCCTAAGGCAAGCTTCTAAATTCCACTCCAGGAGCCAGGCATTAGCGTCTCTGAAGGGTTGGGGCTGCACCACCTAAGTACTTTATTGGATCTGATCTTTAGTCCATTTGCAGAACTTGGTCATCTTGCTGGGAACAAACTGCTAATAGGTTTAACGAGATTAAACTCTGGAGTTAAACCCTGCAATTTACAGAACCTCAGTAAAATTGGAGGGTACTGAAGGGTGTGAAGAAGAGGGATGGCCTGGTGGGTAAAAAGAAAAGCTGGCTTTTAGGGTAAAACCCTGGTTCTTAGGTGACCATGGAGAAGTCACTTATTTTTTTTCTCTGGCAGTTTCCTAGCTATAAAAACGGGATAAAATGCTCCAGTGTTTATCTTGAGGATAAATCCACTACAAGTATTACAATAAAATGTGGTGGAGCATTTTTTTCAGAAACCTGAGGCCTGGGAATGCAATTCTTTGTCTTATTTTCCATGATCTTTACCTGTGTCTTGGATGAATGGAATTCTTGGCCTTTTACTATTTTGCTTTGCTAGTGATGCAAGAAAACAGTGCAGGGAGAACCAGTTTGATAAACAAAGTCCTGCCAGAAGCACACGGGGATTAGGGGGGATGGCACATTTGGCATTCCCATGCGTTACATCCCTAGAGAACACACAAACCTTCAAATGAATTCTTGCTTGGAAAGCCTTGAATCAGCTTATGACTCTGTACACTTAAGTAAATTGCTTAATCCTTCCTCCCTGTTTTTCACCTCTAAATGAGGCCAATACTTGCCTAATCCTTGTGAGGATTAGCCTTCATAGCCTCATTTGATGATAAGTTGGTTTTGAATCTGACTCTGAAACCTATTGTCAGTAAGCATACTTTGTTAAATTGCTGTTGGGGGTTAAAATTACTAGAATGGAAGTCCATTAAATTAATGGCAAGCAACACAGAGATTGTATGAGAACCTCTTCTGCAATGTGTTTTATTTCTTCCTCAGGATAAGTATAAGAGAGCTCTGGCAGACACTGAAAACTTGAGACAAAGAAGTCAGAAACTGGTAGAAGAGGCCAAGTTGTATGGTAGGTGGAGACTTCCCATTTGTGCTCCTGTATTGTGAAAACACAGTGATGCTAATATGAAAGCCAAAGCTTGTGTGCAGAGTGCCCTTAAGGATTAGTCCATCTTGGACCAGCTGTGCCTTCTGTGTTGGAGGACTGTGAATGGGTGTGAGATTTGTATTCAGCTGTGTTAAAGACATTGCATTTTTATGCACGAGGAATTTCATGAAACATTGGGGACTGCTTTGTCTGAGGTTTTCCAACGACTTCCAGCCACACAAGACGGCATAATGCTTACCAGACACCTGTACATATTATGTCAAAAATCTTCCAAGTTGTATCTACTTGCTGGATTTATAATGGGTTATCTGTATGGAACTGGGAAAGTCTTGGTGTAGCTGGTACCCTGAACTTTGCTCCTCTTCTCCATGTCACCTCACACTTGGCTGAAAAAAGCATGAAACCACAAGTATCTGAAACATGCTTTCCTCCCGAATTTTAAGCCTTTTTAAAAAATTTGAAACACTTTGAGGGCCTGTTTTTTTTTTTTTGTTTGTTTTCAACTATGTATCCTGAGGTTTTAAGATGTGACAGCACTGCTCTTTCATTGTTTTAACCCTAAAGTAGGGGAGAAAACGAAATAATTATGCGCTAAAATAAGTGCTCTAATGTCAATTCTGGACAATCCAGTTAATGCTGATTTTTTTTCATAGTGCTGGTCACACAAGGCTACCATTGACATTGAGGAGTGCTAGAGGCACTTAATATCTTTAAGGATCAGGCGACTTATTTAGATGTCTGGTAGTTCTTGTGACCATTCTGGTCAAACCGTATATTAGTAGTACTTATCTTCTGAAAACAGTGTGCAAAACAGAAGTGGTATTGTTTGTAAATACTGTAATAGCAAAAGAGAGCACCGTATGGTGTCAGTGCATAATTATTTCATTTTGTTTCCCAGCTTAGGGCTGAGAGAATGAAAAAGACAACGTTGCCACATCTTAAATCATTAACTTTACATTAGTCTGAAAATAGGGTCACTTGTTTAGACTGTGAAAAAGCAAACCTAAGCTCAAGAGCATTCAGGATTCTTGTAAAATGTTAGTGAACACTGAGCACTTTGATTAGAAATTCACTTTTCACAACCATGTATTATGGCTCTCAACCCAGTAAGTCTCTTCTCCTAGACTAGGACTCTTTTTATTGCAATAACATCTAAGGTTCACATAAATTCTAACAACAGTTTGAGGCAAAGAAAACAGTAGTTAGTGGTGTGGCGTGGTGTGGTATCGAGAGATTACAGGGAAGTGGGATGACAGGAAAAAATCCTCAACTTTGAGGGAGTTTTACCTTGTTTGCAGGAATGATTATGTTTTCTCTAACAAGCTAACATAATGATGTTTGGACTACAACCAGAAGAGGTTGGACAGGTGCATTAAGAGCATAAATAAGTTTGGCCACCATCAGGCTGATGTTACATTTTTGTTATAGCTACTTTCTTGTTACAAATCTCTCTCCCCATGGTGGTCTGAAAAACCTACACAAACTAACACTTTCTCCACAACTGTTACAAGTATAACAGGCTTTCTAAAAGATGTGTCCTTTAAAGTGGACAGAGTCCCTTTTAAGAAGAATTAATTTGATTTTCTTCATCTTTTTCTAGGGATTCAGGGATTCTGCAAGGACTTACTAGAGGTTGCTGACGTTTTGGGAAAAGCAACTGAAAGTGTTCCAAAAGAGGAACTCAGAGATGAAAACCCTCACCTGAAAAGCCTGTATGAAGGTCTTGTCATGACAGAAGTACAGATTCAGAAGGTGTTCAAAAAGCATGGCCTGCTCAAACTGAATCCTGTTGGAGCCAAGTTTGATCCCTATGAGCATGAAGCATTGTTCCATGCTCCTGTGGAAGGAAAGGAGCCTGGCACCATTGCATTAGTATCCAAGGTTGGCTATAAGCTGCATGGGCGCACCCTGAGGCCTGCCTTGGTAGGTGTCGTAAAGGGATCTTAGCTGCTTAATTGGTAGACATTTAAAAATGCCATACAACTATTAAATAGATGGATAGTTTTCTTCCTCTGCATCTTCTCATCCCTGTACTCTTTGTGGACGGCTTACAATTAGCCAATTGAGTTGCTACAGTGAAAAACAAAGTGAATGTTAGATTAACTCACTTAGTGGACTATAAATAATTTGAAGGGCCTACAAAGAACACTTTAGATTGCATTTCATACTTCAGGAGAGAGCCTCCCAGAGCCATTGTCACCTTGCATTTTGGATAACATCTTATCTGTTATAATTGTAGCCACTGAAAGTGTGTTAATGAAAAACTAAATGTATCCACAGAAATAACCTGAGTCAGAGCACTATTTAGAGTGAAAGCAGCCTTCAGACTCTCTGCACCTTCCTTTGTATTGTATTTCCTAATATTGAAGTAGGCACCAGCTCTCTGCAAGTGTCCATCAACTTCCATGAGTCAACGATGTTCATCTACTACTGTCTCTGCTGGTCAGGAACTATTTCTGTGTATTGTCTCATATTCCATGAGTAGGTTGGTTTCTCTTAACAGCAGATGGTACAACCTTTGAGAAATCTCATCTATATAGAAGGTGGTAAATAAACTGCAGTGGATACCGGACTCCCTCTGTGGCCTTTATTCAACTCTTCATATTCTGTATGAATTAAACTCTACTTAAGAAAACCATTAATATTTGTATGGCATTGAAGCAGCTAAAAATAATTTATCCAGTCTCTGGATCTTTGATTTAATACAATATAAATTGGTTTGAACAATCTTATGCTGTTCTTGTAATTTTAAAGTTCATAGTCAAGTTGTTGTGCTGTTTTATTTGCAACTACTTGGAAGGTCACAATAGCAAACTGACACAGGTTCAGTATTTAAAAGTAAGTTTGGCACCTGTTCCCCTTTTCTTTTTCTTTTTTTTTTTTTAATATGAATGCATAGTCTGTACTAATCACTGTTGTTAAAAAGTAACTGAATCAAACAAACAAAAGACCTGCTCCATTTACATTCCTTAGTAAAATTTGCTGTCCTGTAACACTAAGTTTCTAGCAAAAACCATACAGGGCTGGTTAACTTCCATTATTTGTTTAAGGTAGGGGTGGGCAATTATTTTGATTAGAGGGCTGCTTACTGAGTTTTGGCAAGCCATCGAGGGCTGCATGACGGGCAGCCAGGGGCAGATAAATATTAATATTCTAATTTTTTTAGGAGCCCTGCAGGCCAGATAGAATGATCTGGCGGGCCACATCCAGCCCCCAGGCTGCATTTTGCCCACCCCTGGTTTAAGGGCTGCCAACTTCTGAGTGGCTAGGGCTGCAGGCTCCCTTTCCCTCACCCCCACCATACAATATGCAGGTTGTATGCTGTGTCATGTGGACCTCACCTGAGCCATACAATGTTTCCCATCCTATGTGGGGACCTTGGGTCCCCCCAGGACCAGAAGGCAGCAAAAGCTGGAGGAGGGAAGAGGAGCCTAGAGTTCCTAGCAGCAGTGGCAGAAAAACAATGGAGCAGTGGCACAGATTGGGAGCCTGGCAGTTGGGCAGCATCCCTAGTTTATGTAATAGCTTCACTATGCCAGATTGGAAGCAGGATCAGCAGCATCTTATAAACAGAGTATTCATTTAGTTCTTGTTTGTGCTATTTATGCACCTATAAAATGTTAGCTTGTTGAACAGCTGATAAGAATGCAGCCGTTATGCTGTAGAGTGGGGCAGCCAACCTGTAGGATGGGCATTGTCTGTGAGGCAGGCAGTACGGTAGCAGATAAAGCAGAGCACAGGAGAGGAACCTGAAAACAAAGCAGATTAGGGAAGGGACTGGAGTGTCATTTGAGGGGGCTTGGGGCTAATTGGTGGTGCACTTGCCAAAAAGGCTGGTCCCCACTGCTATAGAACAGATCTCCCCTCAAGCCCAAAACCTCTTCAGTTTCCATCTCTGGTAAAACCTTTAGACACTAACAGGAGTAGTTAGGACAAGGTTGAATGCTCTTAGTCTTTTCCCCATTTCCAATATTTGGTCTTGGATTGAGGGATGAAGATGTTGCCTTTAATTTTTATTTAGTATTTTATTACTGGATTACCAAAAGATAGTGTTGAGGAAAAATACAACGGAGTGTTTCAGCTCATGATGGGCACTACTGCAACTTACTTGAGGCCCTCATCCAGTTGAATTGCAATAGCGGAGGTGTTCCCTGCTTGCCTTATTGTCACTTATTTGGTTTTCAACTATCCAATTTAAAAAATTAAACTGAGACTTTGGAAGAGGAAAGGTAGAAAGCTTGCTTTGTTTTTGTGACTGCTCTGTTAGCCAACAGATGCTGCCATTTCTAGCTGTTCAGTGAATAAATCATCATTAGGTGGTTGTACACTTGTTCTGGTGTCTTTCCTGGCTGAAGACATTTACCACTCTAGAGAATATAGCATTGGTAAAAACAAAATGAAGGACATATTTTATAACAGCATGTCAGAGTTTTAACAGTAAAAATATGCAGATGACTTTTGCAGCTCTGTATCGAGTTCCCAAGAAACGACACGTTTGGTTTTGAGAATTCTACAAGGAGGCCTGCATTGGGATGGGAAGAACACAGTGGTAGATGCAAGTTTCACCCATGGGTACTAAGAAATAACACAAACATCAAAATAGGATTGTCGGGGTTCCTAGTAAACCTAGATACTCACTTCTCTCTGGTGAATTTTACTAAGCACCATTGGGTTCAGGTAGATGCAAGAATAGTCATGTTTGCTTTATACAAATGGAAAGGTGTAAATATGAAGCAAGAGAAAATCATGACAACTCCTGTGATTTGGATAGACTCTTTGGGACAAACAGAATGGTTATCACTGAAATAAGATGCTACGTGTAGCAAAAGAGAAGATTGGCACCTTCTTACTCAGCAGACTCATGTTGTATGTCTCTTTCCAACTTACTCTACTTGCAGAAGAATAGCTAAGGTAATATTATTTTATTTGTAAGTATATTGACTTATCCTGTACTAGAAAAAGAGCCAGTAGCTAAAGTGTACATTCACTCAAAGAGATGGAGAGCATTAATTATGACACTAGCAAAAAAGGAGCTCTCAAAGTTGTTTCTAGTTGAGAAAAGGTTATGGTTTGCTTTTGTTGAAGCTACTAGTCTTTGTAACAAAGTTGTGTACATCCCTAAAGTAGCTGTTGTTTTATTGAGGCAGCTGTCTGGGAGTACAAAACTAAGACAGGTGAGGGCTACTGGGGGAAAGAGACCCACCCAGGAAAGAAAGGCAGGGTGAACTTGCTAACATCTGGCACACTTCCACAAGGAGCAGTGCTGAAGTCATATTTGACAGTAGTTAAAGCTAGTCCTGATACTTTTATTAAAGATAGAAACACAGAACTCACATGGCAAAACAAAGCTACAAGTTCCATATTGATATTCCCCTTGGGAACAGAATTTACCCTTGCTTGCTTCTCCCTTAGAGAAACAGGCAACTAAATCTGAAAACAATCTCTGGAACTTGAATCGGTCTTTATTATGTCACCCAAGTGGCTTGTTGCCCTTCCTCCCCCCAGAGAAAGAATTCACAGCACTTGCATTTCTAGGAATCCAAGCACCTCTCTAACACACAGGCTACATCACTATTCAATCAATAATTGAAAGAAACTTTATTAAATGTAAAAGATCAGCTGTATACAATGGGAAAATGTTTGTTAAAATGCTGTGTGTGTACACACCATGACCATTCATTAGTTTCTACATGATTGCAGCATAGGCAGTGGTGCATGTGGGGCAGTTGCACCAGGATATAATTTAAAAGGAGGCTGATGTTCCCTTCTTTAATTAAGGGAAATCTGATGAACTAAGTATGCTCACCAGGCATCTTCCTTCACAGTATTTTAAAATTGTTATAGCTTAAGAGCAGCTGGGACACATGCAAAAAGCATCTTGTAAGAACTTCAGTAAAGCCAGTTACAAGTACAAAGAAATTTGCTGCAGCAGCCACACAAAAGGATAACGGCAGAGTGCTTAGCTTGTATTGATTCACAAGGCAGTTTATGGGCAGTGACTCATGCAGGCCCACTATGACTGTTCCAGCACTTTGCTAGGACATCAACAGAAGTGGCAAAGGTTTTTTTATTCCAGCACACTACAGTTACAAGCCTTCCAGCAGCAAGAAGGGTTAAAAAAAAAAATCAATTAGTACACACTTGCAGAAGGAAGATGAATGCACCCTTGTTATTGCACAAGCTGCTATTTTTTGTAAGGCTTCATTGGGACTGGATTGATCAGAGGAGCATGTTTCAAGTAGGCATCACCACCTCTGCTTGCAACACCAGGTCAGGCTGCACCACCTTCTAGGCTCACTTGAACTCAATAAGGGGGTCTCCAGTGGGCAAATCAAGTACTTTTAAAGTGTGTAAAAACAGTTGCTTTCATCACAAAGTTAGCAACATGTACATCAAGATGTTAATATAGCACATGAGAAGTAGTACAGATAAATACAGGGTAGGAACTCTTTTTGCCATATTAATTTCATTTCCCCTGCAAGCAGGAGAAGCAGCATAGTTTCAATCAGTTGCTGAGATTAGGGTAATTGTGCCTCAATGTTAAAAAAGTGAGAGGAGCTCAGTCATACAAAGAACACTTGGAATAACTGACCAGTTCCATGAGAGCACACAGAACTATTTCCTCTTAGTGCAAGTCAAAGGAGAGCTGACATTGAGACACTGCTTCTAAGGAAGCCCTTTTTAGATGATTCACGGAAGCAAATGCTCTTGCTCCTTAAATTTGCTTGCAAGGTTAAAATAAATATTGATATCCATCATTTCATACATTAAAAATACTTTATTTTACATTCATTCTGATGTTCAATAAGTTATGTCTAGCACCAAAGAAAACGTCTTTTGGAAGGGCTGAGGAATTAAAAAACTACAAAGTGTTAATGCAGAAGAGTCGATTTATACAATGTTTAAATGACTCGCAGCAGTGCCTAGAAGTCTGATTCCTTTAAGTTATCCATCAGATGGGCTTTAGAGTATTGCTTCACTTAAACCCACTACCAGTGCCAGAGCACCTTGGAAGTATAAAAATGATATAGATTTAAAAACTTACATGAAGTACTCAAGGACTTATACTGAGGGTTCCGAATACTTAATGCAAGATTGGTGGTTTGGCACCCAGGTAACAGGCTGGGGGAAAGAACTAACCATGTAACTCCAGTGCTGTGTTTCAGGATAGAGAGTGCTTGAAATGTCCTCCCTTTTCCCTAGGAATAGGGCATAGGAACTTGGTATGGTTTCTAGTACTAATCTTCTCACGTATTCTTTGCCCTGGGGATGGAGGCTTTTCTTAAAGCTGCTAAGCAAGCTGCAGTCAATCAAACTGCTGCTGGAAGAGTGAGAAAGAAGATTTTGTCCTAAATATTTTACAGGCCATTTTACAGTTGAGCCAAACAAAGCCTTCCACAGCTGAGGATGTGGCCTTTGCTCTTCTGCAAGAATGTTCTATCACAAGCTGAGAAGACAAAGGCACCATTATTTTCTTGAAATGCTGACTTTATACTTGTACCCTTTCCATATTCAAACCCAGGTAATGCTGTATTGGTAATACTGTACCCTGACAACTAAATGCTCAGAATTACACCTGTGCTGCATTAAGTCTGATGGTTACTTCATCCATCTCTGCATGAAATGCCACAAGATATTTTGACTGATTAGAAAGCCTGTGTTTGCAATGAAACACCACTTCTCAGACCACCTGCCTTCCAAAGGCATCAAATCGGCCAACTGTTCAGGGCCACCCAGGAAATAAAGACACAAGGAGCTGTAAAAGAGATGACAAGCCCATGACCAGCACATGGATTTCCCTGAACTTTGCAGGGATATCAACTCTCACCAAGTTGCTGGTGCATTCAAGCAACTCCAACATACAAGTTTAAGAGTATAAATCCTGCTGCTGATCTCTCTTGGAACTTGACCAGTGGGAATAACATTTGGTTGACTGAGTATGCGTAACCTACTTGTTAGGGACAAAAACTGGGCTAGTTACAAGCACCTTGCTCAATTTGTAGCCCTTAACAAAACCAAAAAAGCCATCAACAGAACCCAAGGCTATTAAGCTGGTAGAGTCACATTCAGTGACACTGCATTAAAGTGGCTCAGATACAGAATACTGCTACCAACTACAGTGAAGATCTTCAGAGAATTTTAAGCTAAGTCTGTTCAAAAGCAATTGCAATGTAAAGCCTCTAATAGCTCAGTCACAGTTTCATGTTTTGAGACAGCTTTAGCTGCACACTATGAAATAATTCCACAGTTTATGATCACAATGGTCTGCAACAGAATTACATGAAAAAGATTCGGTTTGGAAAATATCTCTCTGGACCAGTTAAGATCCAAAGAGGAGGCAGGGTAGAAAGGTAAAAGTGGACTGTTTTCACGCATGCAGTTGCCTGGACAGCAAAGCACGTATTTAACTCCTGCCCAAGGCTCACAGTAGTTTCATTGAGATCAGGTGCCGACAAGGTCCTGAAGCAGTGCACTCCACTCTCCTTGCTAATGCCTCTTGCTGGACAGCCATATCCACTCAAGTAGTTCAAATCCCAAGGTTTCCATCTGCAGAACAACAGATAGCATAGCTGCTTTGTAACCCTGCAACTTTACTACTGCAGTGGCTGACAGTCAGTGCCAAGAGAAACCCTGGAGTTAGTCTGCTGAGGAACATGAAGGCTGTTCATCAACAAAACAAGTGACCAGGAGCAACTTATTTACCACATTTGTACTTACCCAATCCCCGTTCTTGGGTCATCTAACTTCCCTGCTTTTTCTTCACATCCTGACACCACTTTGCTACAATATAGGCCCTGGTTAATGAGGAAAAAGATGCTGGAAGCAAAGCAACATTCACAAAACTCCAAGCTTTAAGTGTTCTGTGCTTCAGAGCAGAAAATTTTTGCAAGTGTCACTTTGCTGCCAGCACTCTGAGGAGAGTGCAACACAAGAAGACAGGCTCGCACCAAGTGGGATGTCCCCCCTCCCACCCCAAGAAGAGCAGGTGCTGCACCAACAATCCTTTTGGCCAACAATAAGGAGTAAACAGCTACACCAGGCTTGGTCTAAACCCATGCGAAAAGATCCATTTCAACAGTGCACCAAAACCTATTAGATCTGATGTACTCATCTACTGTCCATATTTAAAGGGCAAATCTTTCTTCTTAAAGTACTGACTTTAAGATCACACAAGGAGTTACAGGTTAGTATTTTCCATGATCCATTGCAAAGAGTCCCTCTAGACTGAGAGCTGTAAATACTCATGTTTTACAGGAGAAATCCAATCTTGAGGAAAGCGAGAGAGAGTAATGGAGTCCTGTAGCCCGCAGTGAGCCTTTTGTTCGTGGGGATGGGCGGGGGGCATTCAGTTCAGACAGGTTTTATGAGGCGTCCCTGGATATCCAACCACTTTCTGTTAGAAAATTTAAAATCCTTTTCTTTAATACCTTATCTAGGTTACTGGGAAGGCGACTTTTTGAAGGAATTCCTTGTCTTTTTTGAAGATGGTCTTTAATTATTATAGTTTTCACAGTCACGTAACGTGCTGGACTCAGATTCAGAGAGCTGCAGAGCACCTTCTCTCTGTCTGACAAGAGTTCAAAGTCCGGCAGGTTTTCAATTGCAGCAAATTCACCATCTTTGCCGTCTTCCTTTCCTCTCTTGGAACTGGCAATGTTTTTATTCTCCTTCCTTTTCTCCCGTTTGTGTCTAGCTGCCTCATACTCTGCTGACTCCTCCATTTTGGTGATCCCATTTCGACGGTAGCGCTGCAGCTCTCGAATCTTTGCTCGAAGTATCCTCTCCTTGTGCATGTTCTCAAAGAAGTCTTCAAACTCCTTACAGGACATGAACTGATACAGGGGCCTCAGTTTTAGCCTCAACTCCTTTTCTTCTTTTGTGATCTTGCGTTTTGGAGCCTTTTCCTTGTCCTTTTTATCCTTCCCCAGAAAGGCAGGAACCAAGTTATAATCTCGTGCAATATTTTTTCGCCGTTGTCTCTCCTTAAGTTTTCTTACATACATATCCACATGAGCTCTTTTTAATTCTATTTCCACATCATCATCATCATAGTTCACTGAAAGGCCACTGATCAGAGTCTCAGCATCTTGGTCATACTCAATCTCATAGTCATCCCGAAGTGGCATGTACCCCAGCTGCTGCTGCTCTGCCACTGATATGTCCAAAGGTGGGAGAGGGGTGGTCAAGCTAGGAGAAAGTGGGCCACCGCTGGGGCAGGTGTGATCTGTAACTCTGTTGGGGATGGTGTCAGGGATGCAGGCTTTTCCAAGGTTACCATGGATATACATGCTTACATAGTGTTCCATCACTTCCTGGGGAGTTCGGGATGCTCCAACATGAGCAGCCATATCCTCCTAGAAAAAGAACAAAGTCAGAGATTACTGATGGACTGATCATTTCTGAGTTATGCCCAGTGTCACGGACGAGACCTGCATTATCCACACAAACATCCAGCTTTAGATGGCAAAACTACTCAAACTCTTATTTTTTTTTAAGTTTCCTCCTACACAAGTAAGCAACAATTTTCATAACCATATGCAGACAGAGAATTCACTTATCATCCAAAGAGCTGTTGTGTCAACATTTGGAGACCAAAGTCAAGAATTAAAATATAAACAAGAATTCTACTCCAAATGTAGTACTCCCTGCAGACTCAGAACCAATAACCCCAAACGTAATTTTGGTTTTGCTCAATTGGTTATAAATACATTTTTATAAAAGACACAGGTGAAGGGAGAGGGGAAATCAGTACTTAAAATTCTCTCACAAGAATGTTTTTATTTAAGTATATAACTACACTCAAAAGTAAGTATTTAAAGGGTTCTGGCTCTGTTAGGTAGTAACAATTTAATTCAAGCATCATCAACATGAAAGAGAGAGCCGTTTTTCTATGTTGCACCTAAACGAGAAAATAATTTGTTATTAGAGGGTAACAGGATGTTGAGAGGGCAAGAAATGATCTGACAACAATAGCACACTGGAGAAAAACTCAGAATGTGGTAGAGACACAAAATAAGGAAGAAAGAACGGAGGACATTAGATGTGCAGCACCCCTCGGGTATTTTGGAAGAGAATACATTTTTAAACTCAAATATCTTAAAAAAAAAAAAAAAAAAAAATCCTGTTGTCAAAGCTCCTTGAAAAACTTAAAATCATCCCTCACTACAACTCCCCTTGCGCTTGTATAACATGAATACACTAAGTCCTCACGTAGTTTCTATCTTACCTAGTTCAGTTTTCTCCTCTTCTATACATTAGAAGACAAGGCTAGACAAAACATACCCAGACTGTCAGAAACTTGAACCCTGATCAGATTTTACTGTTGTTGTAACAGTTTTGTGATTTCTTTAAGCAACAATTGGCTGACAAAAGCCTTCCAAGAACAAACAAATGAACAAACGATAAAACTTCCATTACTAGGTATCTAAATTAAATGGAACAGCTTTGGATGCCACAGTGCTGTGCTTGTATCTTAAATAAATCAGCTAACACTGCATGGCATGTAGCTAGATCAGACTGTGTATAAAAGGATGTTGCTCTGGCACTGAACAGTCTTGCAGAAATGTCCCTCGCTCCTGCAACCCTGATCAACAATGAAACAGTTAACATCAACTTTGCAAGTGCCAATGTCTTGAGTTAACATTTCCTGCACAGGAGCTGCTACTTTGTTTTTCAAAGACTCAGAACGACAACAGGACATCCCATTCACTTAGTTTTCCTTCATCTGACATCACGTTCAGAAATACACAAAACCCTGTAGCAACCTTGTTTGCTGAGCTCCAAATAACTATTCTTAAACACTGGCATTTTAAGAACTGACTTGAACATAAAACTGCACAACAAAAAAGTCATCCACAGGTTGTACTATGTTAAATACGGTCTAAGCAGGGATTACAGATTCTTATCCCATTACCTGGATTATCTTTAAATCCTACGGCTTTGCTGTTCCTGCCATCTCCTTCACCTCTCTCATTACTGCCCACTCTCCCTTCTTCTCCTCTGTCTTTAAATCGCATGTAAAGCAGGAGGACCATGGTGGCTAATGCCCTGCTGTTGCAAAGGTTGTTAATACAGGCTCAAGAGATCAAAGAAGACTGCCACAATCCCTGCTACAGAAGAAGGCAAACCTTCCAGTCCATACCAATCTGACCCTCGGGTAAAAATTTTTCCTGACCCCAAATGTGGTGATCAGCCTGATGCTGAGTGGAGAGGCAAGACCCTCTAACCAGGAACATCTGGGTTTAAGTCTCAGCAAGAGCACTGGTACAACCTCAGTCACAATCTGCAACCTTGGCTTCAGCATCACAGTGTCCAACACAGACAGCTGTTGCTTGTGAAAGCTTATGCAACCCTGATTTGGTTAGCCTAGGCACACCTACCCTGCCTCTGCCCGACTTCAGGATAACATACCTGATTACCGCTCACCTGAATGAGCTAGAAACCAAGCGCTCTGCCAAAGCTCAGTCTTCTGAGCCAAGGTGGACACATAGTACTTCACTTGGGCATCACACCAACATCTGCTGCCCACCACAGCCAGAAAGCAGCTGCACACATGAGCTGCACAGTGACATGAGCCTAGCAGCTGTCAAGAGAACAGATGCAAGCGAAGCAGAAGCATGGACAGCACGGGCAGGCTGGAGGCATCAGAAAGAAGCATCCGGGAGCAGACGGCAGGAGAGCCACGAGGGGTCTGATCCTTCTTACAGCAGCGCAATCCCAGCCCCTCCTCCACTGTCTGTCCCGAGACGCACACGCACTGCTGCTGGCACCGAGCTGGGCCACAGCTCTGCAGACCCCAGTGCAGCTGCTTGCGGCCTCCCCATCCCCTGACGCGAGCAGCCTGGGCTCCGCGGTGGGTGGCCCAGAGCCCAGCCCGGCTGTGGCAGGCATCTGGGAGACCGAAAGCAGCCGTCTGTGGAGCCCCAAGCCGGGTGGTGCACGTGCACCTTGAGCTGGACAGTGGGAAAGGGGCTGGGGCTGCCACAAGAAGGATCCGGCCCTGGCGGCTCCCCCACAGCCCACCCCGAGGGCCGAGCAAAATGTCTTCGCGTGCCGCACTGGGGCACGCACCGGGGCGGGCAACCCCTACTTCAAGCTCTGTGTAATGTGGCCGCTAGCCTGGGAGCGCGCACCACAAACCTGACACGTGGCGCGGGCACCTACCTTAGAGGCCTACAAAAGAAGACCGGCGCGCGCCTGGCTGGGGTTACGTGAGCCCAGCCGCCCAAGCAGGGAGGCCGGACCTGATCCCACCCTACGCGTGTGTGGACCGGTGACAACGGGCCCAGGTAAAGCAGGGAAACCACCGCCCGATCCCGTGGCCCCGCGTAGAGGGCGACATCCCCCCCCCAGAGGAAGGGG
>NW_005841871.1:2704276-2768031 GCF_000455745.1 Alligator sinensis
AGGCGGCGGCGACGCGCGGGCGCCGGCCGGGCGGGGAGCGGGCCGAGCTGGAGCGCCTGCAGGCCGCCGAGCAGCGCAAGGACGAGGAGATCAGCCAGGTGAGGCGGCGCGGGGCTTCACGTTACAGTATTGTTCTGTCACTAAAGTGCGGGAGTACACCAGGAAATACGGCAGCGAGCGCTCCTGGCCAGGAAGGAAGGTCACGTTGCTGTATCTTCCTGTCAGTAATTGGGATGCGTGAGTATGCAAAGAAATACGGCAGCGAGCGCCCCACCAGCTCCTGCGCAGGAAGGAGGAAAGGTCGCATTACCATATTGTCCTGTCGGTAGTTGGGGTGCGTGAGGATGCCAGGAAATACCGTAGCCAGTGCTCCAGCAGCTTCTAGAAAGGAAGGAAGGTCGCATTACCGTAGTTTTCTGTCAGTAGTTGGGGTGCGTGAGGTACTTTTCTGTCAGAGTTGGGGTGCATGAGGATGCCAGAAAATCCTCACACCTTTCTACCCGCTCCCACCCTTTCAGGTACGCCTGGAGAACATCAAGCTAAAGCACAAGATTGAGCAGCTGGAAGCAAGACTGAAGGCCCAGGAGGAGCTAGCTGAAGGGCTGCACCTCATTGACTTTGAGCAGTTGAAGATTGAGAACCAGACCTACAATGAGAAGGTGGATGAGCGCAACGAGGAGCTGCTGAAGCTCAGGAAGAAAGTCACCACTACAGTGCAGGTCTTGACACAGCTCAAAGAGAAACTGCAGTTCGTGGAAGCCGAGAACCAGGAGAAGAAGGTCGAGCTGCTGGAGATCGAGGCAGTGCTGGCACAGAAGAGAGATGTGCTGACCAAAACCAAGCAGGCCAGGGATCGTTTACGGGCAGACAATCAGAGGCTGCAGCAGAAGTGCGGCCTGCTGGGGAATGAGGTGCTGCTGCAGGACTTTGAGAACAAGGTGGATGCTGCTCAGGTGCTGAATCAGCAGCTGGAGAACCTGAAACGGCACCATGCTGGTCTCACCATTGCCTGCAAGGGATTCAAGAAAAAAATTAAGGAAGCCAAATCCTTTCTATTGCCGTGAAGGTACCGGAGGGAGGCAAGATCTTTAGAGACATCAAAACCAGGGGTGGGGGGGATTAGAAATAAAAGTACTGGGAAATACCAAATATATATTTTTTTTTGTACAGGCAAGAGAATAAGCTAAATATTTTACTGGAAAATAATCTCCTTTCTAAAGCATGTTTACTACTATTTATTGTGCAGGAGACTGCCATGCAGTTGTGCCTGTCAAATGGCCCTTGAAGAAACCAAGCACATTTAGCCATTTTTTAATTGAAGTATTTCACACTTAACAACACATCTGACATTGTAACTCCTGGCAAAGACCGAATCAACCTAAAGGTCTTCTGGTTCTGCTATTAACACATCTTGTGGCCTCTGCAGTTTCAGTTTCGTTTTTGGAAACTCAAGCATACTCACCTGGTCGTTAAGTACATTTTTAAAAAATACTGAATTTTTAAAGCTATTTCTAAAGCTATAAATGTGCATTACACACACTGTTTTTCTTTGGTGTTCTGATTAAGAAATTAAAGGTAAAGAATGATTTGACGCTTAAGGTCCCTACAAAACACAACACTAAAAATACAATATTTCATAGTTGATCTTAAAATTTCAAACCCAGTAGTCATGGTGACTCAGCTAGGAAGTTAAATCAGTGGAGAATTTAATTCCACAAGCTCTGATTCATTAATCATTAGATAATTTCAACTACATATTCAACATACCTGAAAGTCTTCTGAGAAATGATAGACCGGAGGTTGTAACATTCCAATTACAAAATAAAAAAAAAAAATACCATCATTACTGTCCCCTGTTCTAAAAATGTGCACACAAACTTGTCTTGAAATGCATTGGCCAAACAGCGGCAATGAGACTAGTACATGGCGCTAAGAAGCTTGGAACAGGGGCTTACACTTGCTTGTTTCTCCAAATGATCTCCATGGTAGATCTTTTATGGGGTTTATTTTTTTGAACCACTTCACTTCAAATATTGGTATCACAACTAAAAATGGATGCAAGAGGGCACAATTCAGTCTGTAGCAAAGAAGCAGGTCAGTTCAGTACTGAGAACTTGAGCCTTATTATTGTTAAGCCATCCCACACAGGGTTAGCACTGACAATATGGTCCAGTAAGTCTTGCCTTGCCTCCTCTTAGAATTTAATTTGACCGGATGCCCCGGAAGAGCAGTTAAAAGATCTGTCTTTTAAAGAACAGTTAAAAGATGCAGTAAAACACACTACAAGTCACACTTATTTGTATGTACTGAAACTTGACTAACTGCTAAACCTGTAGTAGTATGGAGGCAGTTTGAAAAGTAGGGTGTTACTTAAAATACATTTTACTGCAGAGTTAATAACTTTGTACCCATCACTAGTCAGTATAAGAAGAAAATTATCTTAAATCAGAAGTGTCAAAAGCATCTAGCCCTGCAGGCTGGATCAGGGGTGCAGGGCTACCCCTGCAGACTGGATCAGGCCCACAGGACCTCTCCCTCACCATGCTAGTTCAGGACCTGGTGTGAAGAGGCTGGGTACTTGGCTGCTACCATGGGAACAAGCCACAGTATCAGACTTCTTACTGCCATGCTGCTAGGGCTTGGCTCCAGGATCGCAACTCTTGCCTAGGCACTTTGCTGCTGCAGGAACAAGCTGCAGTCCTGGTCTTGTTTCTGCGGCACTGCTGGGGCTCTAGCACTGTTTCTCTCTCCTGGGTTCCTGGCAGCCAAGCCAATGACAGCTGTGCTGCTGGAGCCCTGCAGCTGCAGCCAAATGCCTGGGCAAGAGCCATGGCACCAGAGCCCCAGCATCAGCATGGAAAGAAGCCTGGTGTCATGGGTGCTCGGCTGCCATGGGAACAAGCCACAGTGCCAGACTTCCTCTCTCAGTGCTGGAGCCTCAGCAGCATAGCAGCTCACACCCAGGTACTTGGCTGCAGCCATGAGAAGGTCCTCCCTCACCCCCATCAAGGCTGTGAGCCATATGATCTGGCTCTGCAAGCCAGATGTGGCCCAAGTACTCTGTTTGACAACCCTGGCTTAAAAAAAAAAAAGGAGTAGTCTTGTGCAAGTGAAGCACTTGTTTATTTTTCCATTTTGGTAAAAGGTGTAACAATACAAGTAAAAGATTCCTTGAACCAGAATTGCCCCATCTACTTTGTCTCATGTAACTTGTAGATCAACTTGTAGTTTTATCCCTATGCCCTCTTCCATACCACTTGTGAAGAGAAACCACATTTTGTGCGACTCTCCCAATTCCAAACAGAGTAGCAAAGTTACTCCTATTCACTGAACCAGTTTAACTTTGGTCCCAAAGCCTTGCCAGGATGGCTGGATTTTCTCTTCAATAATCAAGCTGCATTTTTCTTTGAGACTAAAAAGAAATTTTAAAAAGATAAAGTTTCCCATAAGCTGTTTACTTTAATAGACTAAAGATCAAGGGCTAACATTCCTGTTGTTTTCACAACCATGGGAAATGACAAGTGATGGGGACAGCAGGAAAGAGCTTCCCTGGAAAACTCCTCTGTGCTGGCATTTGCTCTTTGCTCTTGAGTTTGTAGATAATTTGGGCATGCGTGCGTGCACATGTACACACCCAAAAAACTCCCCCAAAATGAGAAATATTTACACTACAGCCTCATGTACCTTTCTAGGTATTTCCTCTTTGTCAATACAGTGACAAAACCATTGCAACTTTGTGGCCTTCTAAAACCCTCCTAAGAGATTAATTGTAAATTATGAGGTGATGCCAGGGGATCTATAAATATAAAACCCTTATCCCTCTTCTGTGAGGAAAAATATAACATGGCACAAGTCAAAAGAGATAAAAATCCTCTTTTTTCACAAGCTCTGTGTTAACATGTGGTAGCTGAGAAAAAGGAAAGCTTCCCTTCCTCCACCAGTACTTTCCAGCAAACTGAGATTATATCAACCAGAGGTAAGGAAGAAAAGCCAGTTAAAAAAAAAAGGAAAAAAAACCCTTTGTAGTGTTTGCAAATGTAGAGTTCCTATTTGATTCAGTGGATGCAGACAGCATTCCTTGTCAACATATTTGGAAGACTTCTCCTAATAGAAAGGGCTTCTGATTTTAGGTTTTAACTCATAAAAGACCCCAATAAAAAGTGAAATTGTTCATCCAAAACACTGAAAACAGAAAGACCACTATAAATGGATATTTGATTCATGCTAACTTTCACTCCTTTCTTTAGGTAACGTCTGTGCTCCCCAGATCATCAATTCATGCTGGTTATATAAAACCCACCTCAACTACTGTGTGGCAGCAAATTCTTACATGTCTACTGAAGACAAAGATGGGGACAATTGTACACATATGCTATAAATAACCATCCGATAATACAAATTATTGAAACAAAAAACCCTCCACAGAGCAGCCACAACGAATACCTGGGACCATCAGAATTCTATTATGGAAGAGAACAAAGGAAAGAAGATGGGAGGTGCAAGTCCTAGAGTCATGATAAATACAGCAGGACACATATTAGATCTTACCTGCTTTCTGTTGTAGGACCATAAAAAATGGTCAGCAAAGTTTATATGAAATGCACTTAAATCAGAGCTTCAAAAGGGGATGTAAAGCATTAACATGCCAAGTCATTTTATAAACACTCCCCCCTCCTACCCTCTGAAATGGGTCCTATTTAGGCAAGAATTATGGGTAGGGCTTCTGAATTCACGATTGCACAATTTTTGCAGAACATATGAAATTGGGTGGGCTCTGTGAAAACTGGTGGGCCTTGCAATTTTGGCGGGGTCACTGCAAAAAAAAAAAAATACTGAAAATAATTTTCACGCAGGCTGCCAGCATGACAGGCTGCCGCCTCCACCCCTCGCTATTGATTGGCTGAGAGGGCTGCCTGTTGTGCAGCCCTGCCCCCTATACCAATTGGTAACAAGGGGTGGGGCTGCATTATGGACAGCCCTTGCACGCAGGCTGCCAGCATGACAGGCTGCCGCCTCCACCCCTCGCTATTGATTGGCTGAGAGGGCTGCCTGTTGTGCAGCCCTGCCCCCTATACCAATTGGTAACAAGGGGTGGGGCTGCATTATGGACAGCCCTTGCAGCGAGGGGCAGGGCCACAAGGGCCCTTTGGCCATGCAGGGCCCACAAAAATGGCAGTCAGCCCCAGAATCTGCCCATGAAATTGGCCAGCCACCTCCTCCAGTTAGGCAGACCCCTAATTCTAGGTAGAAATGTGAAAGCCATTAACTAAACCATTTGGGGTATCTTTTTGGAACTAAAAGCTTCTAAAATGCCACATTAAAAATAAAACTGACAAACCCAAAACAGAAGACTTCTACAGAAATTCAGGAACTTAGTTTTGGATGACACCGGCACCACGTGATTAAGGTAACTTTACGTGACTTTATTTAATAAAATCATATATTTACAGTTCAAAAAAGTTCCAGTTTGATACACTTACCTAAACAAAACAAACTGATAACTACATAAAAACAATCTGAACATGATATACAGAGGGTGTATCAATGGGTTTCTATACGTTCTAGTATTTAAAACATCCAAAAATATAAGCCGTTATAAAGTACCCTTTAAAATGAAATTCTTTTCTAAATGATACTTTTAACTACTACTGATTGAAGATGCAAAATTGTTTTTATTATAAAGTGCAGGTTGCACAAAAATCTCAAACCTGGTTGAAGTCTAGTTTCTCTAATTTGCTGCATGTAAAGTGAAAATTGCAGGCTTCTGAAATATTGCAGCATTTTAAGTCTACTTTAAACCCATGGAGGGAGAAGGGGGAGAACAGCTCTGGTGTGATGCAGACATGTGCCAAATGAGGGGAAGAAGTCTCATGCATTGTCTCACATGTACCCTTGAATGCTCAAACAAAAGCAAATTAGCAAAATGGGTTATGTAATCCCTGAATTTATTATGGAATTCTTCCTTACTCGCTAATTAACAAGATTTGGTATACTGTCAGAAACTTAAAAAAAGCTGTAGTGGTAAGCAATCCTATGCTATTACTACACATCTTAATATATTGGGGGGTTTTTTTTATCAAAATTCAAGCATATTTTCAAATCAAGTCTACTGAAAAGTTTAAACAATTGCATCTTTAGGCAGGTGAAAAAGGTTTTCCAAATGCAGTTTTTAAACAAACTCTGCAAAGCTCCTTATTGCATTGCTTTTCTTCATTACATAAAGAACAGACCATATGTACACAAAGAAAACAATTAGAAAATATATACATCCTCAAAGAACAGGAAAAAACCCAACAGAACAAAAATAATTACATCTGCCAGTTACAAACAGTGCACGAGTGCTGCAGCAGGCCTTTTTCTGACAACCACGCCCATTTTCAGAGTTACATTCAACAATATTGGGAAGGGAGGAAAAGAAGAACAGATCAAGGATTGCTGCAAAAATACCACGGCTAAAGAATGCATTCTTGCAAGATGACTGAGCCATATCGCAGAAGACTTGGTTTAAAAGGAAATGGGCACTAAATTGTGATGAAAACCAAGTTACAGTCTCAAAGCTAGCTACAGTACCATCTAATTGAATGTATACCAAGGAAAAAGTTGGTCTGAGTAAGTTTAGTAAGTCATGTAAAAGTATAGTGCAAATGTTTTGAATGTTAGGCCTCTCTACACCTTCATGTAAAGGCATATTTGTGGTATTTAAAAGGTATTAATGTCAATCAATAGCTACTGACCTTCCAGCTTTCTATTGCACTTAAAAGCACGTAACATGAATACCAATCACAGGAGGACCAAAGCTAAGCAATTTCAGATGAGGGAATGGAAACATTACCACATCTATGCCTGATTGCTTATCTTCACAAAAAAAATTACCAATTCACCCCTTACTGAAGAAATTAAAGGTCAGTATCAAAAACAAACTAACTAACTAATTACACTGGGTGCACAGGAAAGGAAGGGAAAGATTTCATATTCTCTGTGATCAGGAGTTCTCAAACACTTAACACAGAAAAGTCATGGTGAGCCTTCTTAAATATTATAGTCAAAATACCACATAAGGAGATTAATAATAATTTGCATGTATAATGTGGTCATTTGACATTAGATGCTATATGTACTTGGAATGCAAGAGTGTGCAAATACACTTCCATTTTAAGCCAATGTTAATTTTAGTTTCCCCTAATTCATATTTGTTCCAGACAACACTAAAACAAAATCAGCCTAGAGGACAGACTGAAGGATGATGTTAAACAGAAGATACAAGCCTGGAGAGTTCAGGATTCCCATTTACTCTATCAAACATATATTGCTTCAGTTAGTTTCCCTTTTCAGAGCTGCAATTCATACTATTTATAAAGCACATAATGCGATACACTTTCTTGTAAAGTGGAAAACATACAGCATGGGCACTTATGATTTACAATCAAACATTAAGTTGAAGGCAGAAAAGTTTAACTGTGTAACAAAAAAACATAATTGAAGTTTGCTGTCTCCAAACTTAAGTGTATTACAGTGTGTTCCAGGCTGGTCTTAAAACAGCTAGATGGATTGATTGATTCATTTTATTTGTCCTGTTAGCATTTACATTTGACATTCCTCAGTAAACCTCATTTGCTTGTTGCTATTTAGGAGCACTTTACCTGCTATTAAAAGGGAAATGGAATTGAACCCATACAGAGCAATGTTAGTGTAATGCCAAGGATTACACCTTGATGAACACAAGTAATTCAGTGGGATTAAATTTAGCTCTTCCCCAGTGCATCCAAATTGGAAAACACTATTGAAAGTCATCTTAAAAATGGTCTCTGCTGCTGTACTAAAAGTCTGACTTCATCCTTCTTAGTCAAGTGTATTTTCTACTTAAAATTTTTGTTAGTGAATGGAATGCAGTTCTATTTTTAATCTAATGATATCTTTGGTAAATGGGGCCTAAAGCCTTTAAAAACAGGAATCATTTCTCAAGAAGTGGTCCTCACCCCACTTAACTATAAATACCAGCACCAGGTATTGAAGATCCAGATCTAGTTACACTCTTGGATATGGGATGTATATTCTGGCTAAGGATCAAACTAGGGGAATAGATTTCAAAGCATGATCAATGACCAGTATTTTAAAATAATCATTGAAATAAAAAAGGAAAACTTAAAATGGTTTAGGTTCACTGCCTTCATTAAAAGTGTAGAATGTGCAATGCTGTCCTCAGACATTCTACTGAGCTGCTTTAGGCTAGGCCTTGGTTTTGTTATTTAAAATAGGTCCCTTCCCCTTATTTCGTTTTCTGTTAAGGCCATCATCTCCAATGCTAAGCAAAACTCTGAAACACTTTGATGCAGCTCCATGTATGTCAAGCTGTACTCAGTCCATTTGCCATTTAAATTATTTTCCCCTGGGCATCAATTTGAAGCAGCCATAGTTTTCAGTGCTTGAGTGAAGGGCTTCCTTTCTCCATTTCCCGGCTGTCTTTCTGCAATGCAGTCAGTACCTGAGGTTTTTGTAAAAGGGAGCAAAAAGGCAACATGTAACAGCATAAGGTTAAAAAGTGTCCTCTATCACAAGAACAAGTACAATGCACTCAGCTAGGCAGGAGTTTCCCAATTACTTTCAAGCAAGGAGGTTTCAAGAATGATATTTTATCTATATTCATAGATTTTAATTATTTTTATATAAATAAAAACATTATATCCAAACTTTAAAAAGTTCCTTTGCACTGAATGAAAGTCCTGGAACGGTTAACAAGACAAGACTTTTGGCCACTAAGATATATAAAACAATCTAAGCTAAAAAGGAAATATGCACTATACAGCCTAGGTGTTAAGTTCTCAACTTCCATCCCCAGTTGCAATGTAAAATCTACTGCTGCCAAAAGATGCCTGGGGGAAAATATATTATCAGAATGAATCCCAATAACTACAGCAGATAAAACACTACAAGTCAGAGATAATAAGCTCTCCAGTCAAATCCCAAATGACACTGCCTTGGTCAAGTCACTTCACCTCTATCTGAAGAGTCTTCTGACTCAGGTTAGCTACTCATTTATCGACTGGGATCTGTGGCAGGACAACTGTTTCTAATTTATTTATCATTCCAGTCAAGACATCCTCTGCCCACCTGGGCTCTCAGGGCATCTTTAGACATGCTCTGGGGTGGGGGCCCTTTAATCAGAGTGGCTCTCAGAAGCTACTTAAAGTGCCCGTACTCTCATGTATTCAGCATCCTGTGCTTCAAAATAGTGGTGGGTGAGCTTTAACTAAGGCTCGTTTGACAAGCTTTAGTTAAAGCACCTTGCTGTCATTTTGAATCGCAGGGACACTGAATACGCAAGATGCTGAGGCTGCTGGATTGTGCTAATTAGCATGCTCCAGTCTGCTCCAACATGTGCTAATTAGGTGCCCTTAAAGTTTGGGTAAGGCACTCCAGATACACCAATACATTTTACATCAAACCAGGGATTCACCAACTTGTGTTCATGCAGGACTGCTTAAAGGTGGGACATCACGCTAGGGGCCACAAAGTGAAATTCCAATGCAGTATTTTTGTACAACAGATATAATGTCACATGTTTTATATATACAAAGTTACAATAAGGAGAATCCAATATCAGCAAGAGCTTAATATCAGCAGGCACTTAATTTTACACAATCAACTTACCTTGCCAATAAAAGGCATCAGGGTAGATGTAACTGAGTATCTCCCAAGCCATTCAGCACATCCTTAACAGTGGATCACAGAGCTGCTGCTCAGGTTTGCCAATTAATTACTACTGAATAGAGTCAATAGCTCCAGCCTTGCTGATCAGCTGGTTCTGTTGAAGATGGCCACCACTAAAAAGTCCCTTTATGGACTGCATACAAACACTTCTTAGATTGTGTGTGGCCTGTGGGCTACACTTTAGGAGCCCCTGCATTGAACCCTCAGAACAGGGACTGAGACACAGACCTACGCCTCACTCATGGTTGAGTGTCCTAACCACAAGGCTAGTCCCGTCGGTCTCTCTCACTCTTTAGCTCTTTTTTTTTTTTTTGTCAAGGGGTACAACTTCAAGAAGAAGGATGGGGGAGTGTTTTCCCTCAAGAACAGTCAATAATCAGGTAACTCTTCAAGGAGTGGTAGATGCAAGTTAGAATCTGTTCAGGCAGGAGTGCACAGCATCCAGGTTCTCCACTTCCTGGATGAGTTTTCTAGGACTTGGGGAAGCACCACTTCCCCCATTAAAGGTACAGTGAATGGCACCCATTTCTGAAAGGAATAACTCAGGTGCCAAATTCCACAGTCTGGGGCTATGAATCAAGGCACTTGCTACAGCTCAAGAACCCGAGTCCTTAAGGGAAGGAAAAGACACGCACCTCTCAGCAGCATCCCCCATGGTATGCTGGATGATGTGAATCTCATTTTGAAGCACTTAACTTCCCTCATACACTGTACAGAGTTTAGATGCCTAACCCAAGACCTATGGACTCAAGGAGCCAGGCACCAAAAAATTAGGTGTTGAAATGTTCAGCATCACAACACCGAATTCTTTTTTAATGCAGCCTCGACTCCCATCTCCATGTAGATATATTTAGAAAGCAAGATTTGCTTTGCCCTATTTGACTGATTTGGCAGTTTGACAAGTAGTATCAACATGAGGAAAATTCCTACAGAATTCAGCCATCAACTTCTACCACAAAGTTCTGTTGTTTAACTGAAAAGTAACACTAAATTTGAGTCTTCTTTAACCTCCTTAGTAGGAGAAAGAAATAAAAATGATATGGCACCATTGCTGTTCAAGCTGGGATCCACTACAACCATCTACTGACTACCATCCACCACCAGTTTCCCAGGGGAAAAAATGCTCAGGGCAGCCCTTTTCCTGACTAGCTGCCTGCCAGCATCAAAGAATGACCTGCAGATTCCTCAGCCTAACCCAACCATAACATGTGCCCTTTGGACTCCTACATGTTCTCTCCTTCCTGCATCTGAAGAGTCACTGGTTAAAGGAGGCAGACACTCAAATGCTCTTTACCTGAGCCCACTTTTTGTTTCTGCTTTGTATCTGAATTGCAGCAATAGATGTGAAGAATTCTTCTGAAGGCAAATCCTCTGGTAACTTTGTTAGGAATTGAGCTATATGAATGAAGTCCATTTTGGTCAAAATATCTTCAAAAAGTTTTAGTATTCCCAAGGCTGTACGGAAAAGGAACTCCTCTCCATCACGGCAGAACACGTCCCAGACACGACATGCCAGGTCTAGTGGCAAAGATTTGCTGTACAATGTGAATATCCTGAAAATAAAGGAAAATCTTTAGAAAATAAGCTGAAGGAAAATCTTCAGGACATAAGCAATGTTCAAAGGAAACCATCACAAGGCTCTGAAATAAGTCAAAACTTGGTACTGATCAGGTACTGCCCAACAGAATGGTTCACTTCTATTTGGTATTTTATACTGATCAGCAGTGAATATTTACTATATGAGCTACTCAAAATAAAGAACAGGTGCACTGGTAAAGAAGATTAAGCACCTCGCTATTAATCCAGGGTCACAAATTCAAGCCTAACTGCAGATTTGCACCTCAAGCTGCCCTCTAGTAGGCCCAACTGTAAGTGGATACTGGTAATTTGGGTTGTGGAGTTAAAGGTAGTCAGACATTGCACTAAACACTTAATGCCCTTGCATGCAATGACTACATAAATCAGTATGCTTGACCACACTAGCACCTAAACTCCAGACAGACCTTAAACCTCATTGTATTTCACAGTGTACAAGTCAAGTTTTGAAGCCCAATTTTTAACTCTTAAAAATCAACCTCAACTTATACATCATATCACCATCCCTGTGAGCGGCACCGCATAAAGGGGATGCAGATAGGCTCGGTGTTTGGCTGGCACGGCCCCATCCCTTATGAGCAGTACCACCTAGGCCAAGCCAGCCAAGCACTGAGCCCAGCGCCACTAGTAGGGGACAGTGATATGCTGTATAAGTTAAGGTTGAGTTTTAAGGGTTACAAATTGGGCTTCAAAACTTGACTTACATTGTGAAATATGGTACTCAAAATATTGGTCAACACAGCGTACAAGTTGATCTCATATTTTTGATCCAAAAAGTTAGATCGACTTATACACTATAAAATTCCTAACTTTTTCGATCAGAAAAATGGGGGGTTGACTTATACACCATGAAATACAATGAAATCCAATACTAAAAATGTGCTGATATAAACATAGAAGGCTCATGTCCTTTCTCTTAAGGATGCACCATTCACAAAGAGAAAGAGCACACACAGGGATGAAATATATAAGCAGAGAGGTAGGGTGATAAAAG
This sequence comes from Alligator sinensis, assembly GCF_000455745.1. NCBI lineage: Eukaryota > Metazoa > Chordata > Crocodylia > Alligatoridae > Alligator > Alligator sinensis. Next base: position 2,716,575 of record NW_005841871.1, read on the forward strand.
GCACATCTTCTAAATTCTGTCTATCCCCCACCATGCCCCCCAAAATCTCTCCTCTCTCCTTCATGGAGTGAGCAATTAGGCTTGAGGTCCAGGTCAGAGGAAAGACACTGAATATGGAGATGGCCGCAGGAAAACTAACAGCATTAGTTGATGAAATACAAGGGTGAGCATGGCCTGGTATAGCCTGCAGAATCTTGACCCATGGAAAACTTGACAATGCAGAAGAGAAAAGGGAAGATTTTAGAGGCTGTATTCTCAACAAGGTCTGGATGTAAGCATGGAGGTGATTAATGAGGAGGCAGCTACAGGAATGGCAACAGGAGATTCGGACTTGGACAACAGCAGCAACCTCAGAACATAAATAAAAGGCTGTATTTTAGAAACTGTACATAGGAAGAATGCACAAGATTTGGACATAGGCATGCAGAGCATGAGGGAGAGGTAGAAAGAAGAGCTGAAGCTTATACCCTTAGGATCCCAGCATGACTGACAGGGAAATTAGCTGTAGTTACCAGCAACAGGAAAAAATGGGAGAGACTTTTGGAGGAATGATAAATTCCAATCCACAGATGGACTGAAGGGAGATTTGCAAAACACTGGTAGAAGATGGTAGTTCAAGCTGTGCAAGTAGATGAAGATGACCAGAGTACAACAACCAACTGAGGGAGGAACTTCTTTTCTATTACTGAAACCACAAGTTTTTTTTAGTTTTCAAAGCACTTGGGGACCTCACCGCCTGGCCAGAATATTGACTCTTACAGTAAGAAGCAACAGTACAACAACTCCTTCCTACTCCCAACAGCTCTGGAGGGCACTGATTCACACAACTATAATCATAACAGCAACTGAAAACAAGTCCCAGGGATCACGCAATACCATACTGGAATACAGGTAATTCTAAAAGCAGTATTTCATGTTATGTCACTCCTCATTCCAACTTCCAACTACACCAGTGCTCAGAGTACTGCTACAGCCACACGCAGACATTTTTCTAGCATTCTGACGGCTAGCAAAATAACTGAATACAACTCAAGTGTATTCACTTCTCGGCCTTTTGGCTCAGATCAAAAATGTGTAGTTCCCTGTGAGCGAGCTGCTGCAAAAGAAACTCACCAGCAGAGGTCAGCAAGCCACCATCTAAACAAAACTCTAAAATCAATTTCCCCCGTTCCCACACATTTACCTTGAAGAATTTCTGTGTACTGTTACACAGTAGTTGCCTCCTGAATACTATCTGATGTAATGTTGCTACAGGAAGCCGATCCTTCACTTAAACGCCAGTACAATCAAATGTACCAAAAAACAAAATCTCCCCTTTTCAAATAAGTCTATTCCCTTTGCTGTTTTGTCACCAGACAGCATGGGGGGCTACCACCCCTTTTTAAATCTACTGACTGCTTGGGGGCTGGCTGTGGTGTTGTAGATTTTATACCACTATAGATTTTACGCCTCTCCACCCCTCCCAAGAATGTGTTATGATATGGGGTGCTGTGCAACAGAATTGCTATGCTCTGCCATCTGCGTATGTGAACAGATACTTGCTTTCTAAACAAGATAAATATGGTTTTACAGTGCAGTATAACAGTGAAACAATTAAATAGCTCTGAAGCCTTCTTAAGTCACCAGGTGGCACAACAACTGTGCTTAGTCAGCTAGCAACTGGCATTTTAAAGCTGGACTTGTTCATTTGTTTTGTCTTATTCATTGCTTCAGCCCTTAGTTGCGTAACTCATGTGCAAAATAACTGCAGCCATGCAGGAAGTTAAACAATCACAGCAAGTTTTCAACTCTGTGCCCTCAAGCAACCCTCCACTGAAGAAAAGTTTTATTTTTCACTCTACGGAAAGAAGACTAGTCGTAAGTCACATTGGGTATCTTTGTAACTTGCAAGGAATTCGGTTAATCAGTTCTTATTTGCAGCAGTCTGAAGTTAAATGTATAAACCTTTGGGGACTGAGATTACACCCCATGCCATAGAGCAGGGGGTGGCTAACTTGTGGCACAGACACCACAAGTGGCACGGGTAGGCTGTGTGTATATCATATAGCAGATAGGATAGGAAGCAGAAAGCAGAGCAGCAGATGGGGCAGGGGAAGGGGTCAGAGTGGCACATGGGGAGAGTGCCAGCGTGGCATGCCTGCCAAAAAAGTTGGCCCTCACTGCAATGAATGAAACAGTGCATTAGTAAGAGGTACTTAGATTTAACACAGATATTACAAATACTCCATTACAACTATTACAGCATGTCAAACATTATTTTGGTTGTTGGAAATCCCAGATACTGTTCAGAAACTCAGCCAATTTACTCTGAGTTACAATAACAAAGCAGTGCTGCCAGCTATGCCAATACTTTTCTGCACTCAAATGCTAGGATATCTGGATAGGCTGTGGCCTAACTAGGGTGTTTTTTCCCCTTCTTTGTAAGATCTTACTGACAAGGAAGAGCTATTGAATATGGGAATGTCAGGAGTGAGAAAGGGGATGTAAATGCAGTTTTGGGATGCTAGTAGCAGGAATCAGAAAAGGACAAAGCAGCACAGCCCCTGCTCCTTTCAGTTCAGCTATGAACAAAAGGTGGTGTAATGTAGGTTATGGGATGGCAGACTGACTCTGTGATAACACAACAGAAGAATGCAGGTATCATGACTGACCTGAAAGAAAAAAAAAAAATCACCAGAGCAGCAGTCAGTGTTACTGGCAGGGTACATACATATGGAACACAGCCCAATGCTCCTTTATTCAAAAAGCTTTATACACTTCATAACAGGCCTGAAAACTGGTATGCCACATTTCTGGTTGACACTGAACTAAGGAATGGTTAGCTCTCTTACATGCTCTTGTGCAGCTTAACATATATCACAAAATAAGATGATAGGTGCTTTTTTCATTTATAAAGAGTGACTTGGATTATAGGATTTAATGTGTTTGAGTTATCTGCTGCTTTAGTATTTGAGGATCCTTCCAGCCTCCTTTCGTCTCTGACCATTACTTCTCCCTCAGCGTACAGCATCTTGTATTTATTTGGATTCATAGCTCTCAACCTTTTCAGATGAGGCAGCCCTCCATAACTTTTGTAAATTAAGCAGCACACCATTTCAAAAACTAATTTATTTATTACAATGCTTACTTCCTTGCAGAGGGGCTGGGCACTGGGGGGAACTGGCCAGGCCCCAGAACGCTGGTTGAGAATCACCGGTTTAGACTGTGAACTTTTGGGGGGAAAGACTTATGTCTTCCTACATGCTCCAACAATACTTACTAGGTTAACGTCCTCCCCAATCTGCACAGGGCCTTTAGTGGTTTCTGGACCACTTTTAGTGGTTACAAACCACCACTCAGGATAGCATGTTTTTCACAACACTATTAACCAAACAATAAAATGTCTAAGAAACCATTCTTCTTCCTTTTAAGTCTGGGGAAGGAACAAATGTGCCCAAAGGACACTTTGGCCAGTCTTTTCTATACATCAGTTCCTTGACAGCAGGCCCATAGGCTGTGTTGCCTATGTGTGTGGTGGTCAGGGCACTACACTGAAACATTCCACACTCACTCTGTGCACACCATCTCCCACGTGCGGTTGGCTTAGTGCAGCACCAAGCACAGGCAAGTAAGCTCCAAGAGCATTATGCTGGTGACACTACTGCTGCTTTTCCATGGAGAGGGGGTGAGGGGATGGTACTGCATGGTCCAAGTGCTTCGTAGGACCTGCACCAGAGTGACACAGACATGTCCTCAGTCTCACAGAATACATTTTGGCCTGTGACATTTAGAAGACAGTAAAACTTTAAATGTGTTGCTTCCTGACTTGTTTCTAAATGGTTAAAAGGGCGCTTCAGAAAACTGGTTATTGCCAAACCAGTAATTTTCTTGACTCCAGCATCACCAGGATGACATAAGGAAGCAGCACAGTCTGTAGCGATGGAACTACAGCCTTCAATACAAGGGAGTCGTAGTGACAGCAATCCCAATCAACCAGCTCTAACAGATTCACCAGAATCTCCATGATTGAATTACCATCTGAGTTTGGGTGGTCCCCTCTCCGAGAGGGAGGCCTACATTTCCAACAATACTGGACCCGCTGCAAAGAGCTGAAGGAGAACAGTCTCTCTAGTGTCTTCTGCCCTCTTCAAATGCTTTGTCCATTCAAGTCATCTTATTATTCACCTTCTTCCCACCTGGAGGGCACTACTTAGTGATTTGATAGATTCAACAGAACAAGAGAAGTTTACATGACATCTACTTTTTACTATACTAAATAGTACATCTGTTGTACACCCTTTAAAAATGTGAGAAAAAAATGGTCATTTAACACTGAATACAAACTTCCATACATTATAAAGTGATCTGTAATTCTATCATATTAAATTAATGACGTAGATGTAATGCCAACGTAACACCATGTAACTGCAAACAACCAGGAGGCAGCAGTCAGTCCATCGATATAAAAACTTCACCATCACAATCTTCCCTAAATGAGGAGGCTGAGCTAAAAAAGGTTATATGAAGCACTAGGAGGCCACAGATGCTGGAAATTGTCATTTGCAAACCTTTAATGTTGCTGAAAAGGCCTTGTAGAGGATGAGGGGGAGGAGGGAGAATAGTTGACTAAGTGCTGAACGCACCTCTAACAGAACTAGTTAAAGCTGCTCTAAGCGGTGACCAAAAGGGGGTTGTTCAAGAGCACTGTATTACTTCCAAGGTCTCTTTGGGTTTGAACGTGTTGCTACTTATGCAACCTCATGTAAAATCTCTCTCGCATTTGATCTTTTTGCATTTTACCAAATCAATAGTTGCAGTGCTCCGAATTTCTCAGTAAGTTCCGGTCGAAAGCAAATATTCTTTTAAAAAAGGAGTACATTATTTTTGGCAGGAGTTACTGAAAATGATTCCCTCTAGTTTTGCAGTAATAAATGATTTACTTAATAAGAAACTTGGATGTGTTAAGTAATAAGACATGCAGTAGATGTCATGTCACACACATTTATAGAACCAGTATTTCTGGTCCTTTTATTAAAGGAAACAGTACTTATTTTAAATAAAGTGACCTTTGAAAGACACACTCAATTAACTACAGAGTACAGTGGTAAAATTTTGCTGTCAGTAGCTGTGAATTATGGTTGAGGGGAGGGAGCTGTTTTTTTTTGTTTAATTCTCTACCAGTTGAAACAAGTTGACTTCAAGATTACAGCGTCTTTATACTCCAGCCCATATGCATACACAATAAAATCCCTTGGAATTTCTTGGAACACATTCCTTCAATAGAGGCGCTAGACTTAAATAACATATCAACATGTCCTGTGGCACTGAATTACATGAAGCAGCACAAAGAGGCCAACCTATTCAATTCTAATTAGAGCATTTGAGCAAGATGGTTTCCCAGCAACTATGGTGTTTAACACAGTACTGGAATCACACCAGAGTTGGCACCAATTGAGATTTTATGCTTCCCAGGAATCATGCCAGACGCTTTAATACTAGCACAGATTGCTATGGATCCCAGAACAAATATTCATTCATACAGAAGCGATGTTGTGCTGTGAGAGCAGCTTCAAGGAGACTGTTAAATGCCAACTGAAAAGCCTGTCTATTCCGAGAATTTAGAGGCGGCACAGTCAGTCAGAATAATACAAAAGTTATAGAAAAGTAGGACTGGAAGGGACCTTGGGAGGGCATCTAGTTCAATCCTCTACTCAAGGCAGGATCATCCCTAACTAAACCATGCCAGTTGCATTAACCTACTCTTCAAAACTTCCAAAGATAGAGATCCCATAACTTTTCTGGACGAAGACAAGTAACAACTGAAAAATTTCCAAGTGAAACACTTAGAAACGTTTCAAAAATGAAACATTCCAGAAAAGAGACATGTACCCCAGCTGAGACATTTCAAAATGTTAAAGCCTCCTCTAGTGCCAGCCAAGGGATGCTAGAGTAAAAGCTGCATCGTAAGTATGGATACCGATATCTTGACAATTAGACCCTTCCCAAAGTCCAGGGTGGTACATGCAACCACTGGTACTTTGCTGCGTGAACAGAGCTTCTGGTCATGCCTGTGAGACTGATTTGCTCAGTTCTCCTTTCCTAACTTTCATGCTATATTCCACTGCCCCATGTGCTGCTGGGGTGCTCTACCTGTATGCCTTTAATGTATGCCTTGCACCTACACATGCAGCAAGGGGCAGCTACCAGATTTTCCATCAATGCAGATTCAAATGTGGATAAAGCAGAGATACAAATCCTAATACATAGCTGCATTATGAAGTAACGCATGGACATGACCATAGTAAAAATGAACTAACCAGACAGAACTGGAGATGGAAACAAGACTGCCTTTAGTGTAGGCAGGTCTGGAGTCATCATTACTGTTTAAATGCATTTTTATGTTGGAGTTTTGAAACAAAAGTTCTGGCATAAGTGTAAACTAGGGGTGCACCACACCAATAAAGGTTTTGGGCCAATACCAATGGCCGATTTTTAACCAGCCATATCAGCCAATCTCGATCCAATTGCTGATATGCAACCTGACAGCTTGGAGAGCTGGTAGGTCTGTGGGGAGAAAGGGGCAAGGGGTGGGGAGGGAAAGGGCATAGGTGGGCAGACTGAGGCCCCTGCAGTGAGGTAGGGAACAGAGCCTGCCACTGTGTGTAGCCTCAGGGGAGGCACGGAGGGCATGTGCCCTTGATCCGTGTACAGGGCAAAGGCAGGCTGCCACTGAGTGCTCAGGGCAGAGCCTCTTCCCAGTGGGGGTGCTGGGCCCAAGCTGTGCTTTGGGGCGGGCAGGGGCAGTGCAGGTGGCGGCGGCACTGGGATGGCACTATGGGGGGTGGGGTGGGGGGGTGCACTACAGCCAGCCCAAAATTTGCCATAGCCTCCCATAACTCCCCCCTCTCAGCGCTGCTGCCACCCACTCAGCCCTGAGTGCAGCCCCAGCCCAGCTCCCTCTGCTGGGAAGAGCCTGGGGCCCCAAGCGCACAGTGGTAGCCCACCCCCCACCTCACACAGATCTGGGTAGGCACATGCCCCCCATGCCTCCCCCAGGGTGCACGCAGTGATGGGAGCTACCCTCTCCCCCTGCACCCCCCAGATGAGCCGTGGCTACATCCCACCCCCTGCCCCACCCCAGCTGGGCAGTGCTTGCCCCTGCTCCACTCCCTCCCTCACTGTGGGGCCTCGATCTGCCCTCCTCATTCCCCTTCCCCCCCCACCAAAGGCTTACCGGCTGGACACTGCTCTCCAAGCTGCCAGGATACACTCCTGGCTGCATGCATGCTGTGGCTGTGCACATCCACACGGCATTTATTGGCGACATTATTGACCACATCAGTCCAAAAGAGCTGATTACCGATAATGTAAATTTTCCTTTTATTAGTGCCAAATACGATATGGACCGATGTACTGGTGCACTTCTATTGTAAAAACTTAAACACTAACCTGCCCTCAGTGAATTTTATGAGCACACTATCTATTTTATAAACGTGCATGTACAGCTGAGAGTCAGAGTGTACATTTATAAACCTACTCTGACAGTCTTACCAATCAATAAGATAGATGTCTGGCGTCAAGTTGTTTTTCTTGAAGTGAGCGAACAACTTTGGCAGATTTTCTTCAAAGAACACTTCAAATGCTGCAAAATAGGTCAACATCTGGGAAAATATGAAGGGGAAAATTATCAATGTAGGTATCAGTTAACTGTTTAATAATAGTAAGAATGTTCCTTCATTTCAAGAGCACAGACTCAGCAAGAGATACTGAAATTAAATTCTACTGTACAGCACACAGCCATGCATTTACAAAGGATGTAAGCACCTGCATGTACACGTGTGAGTTGCATTCTGTATATGCAGCTGAAATTGCTCAATGAACCAACAACAGCTTTGGACGTTGGCCAGTTTTCTTTAAAAATGGAAACAAACCTACCAACAGGTGAAGTAAGCAATTTACTGATTATTGCTCTTCAATGTAGTACATGTTTATGATAACTTAAGGGTGCTTTATGGGAATAACCTTATACTAGAAGAAATTAATGTCAAGGTCAAAGGGTTCATAAAAATAAGTTAGGGTTGTAGGCACCACCACGCCTTATAAAGGAAGTTAAGCATCATTTGGATCCTAAAAGAGTAAAGGCAAAGGTTGCACAATTAATCAACCTAATACTTAGGTCTGATTCCTGTCAGCACCCTTCCCTATCCTTTGAAATTAAGGACCCCCAAATTGTGAAATTTTTCATTAAATATTCACAGTTTAGTGACAAAGTATAAGATTTAAGATGTGCTGCCAAACTGCTAAAGAGTCAAGCTGGCAAATAGTCAAAAACCAAGAACTTTCAGTTCTTTTCCTGGCCTCTTCCATCAGTTTTCAGCAAGACTTCTTATCCCCAGAACCACCAATACCACAGCAGAAATGGGAAGGAAAGGTTGAGATTCTAAACATAACGATGTAAGATGTTCCAGAGACAAAACATCTTGCTGGTATGTCACAACAGAATGGGGAAATGGGACTGAAGCTCCCTTCTGAACAATTTGACATACTTATTTCCTTTGGATTTCTGGTATATTTTTCTATTCTTCCATGTGCATTCTTCAGCTTTTCTGGAGCAGGGCCAGACCTGGAGCAGTGGGGAGAGGGGCGGGGGTGTACAGCAGGCGGGGGCCCACTCTACGCACCCCTCCCCTGCTGTCATTCTTGATGGGCAATTTGCTAGTTTTAAATTTATCTTCATCCAAGCTGCTTAACTAGTGTGTGTTTTCAAATGGAGACTATTAGACCAAGCCATTCTACTGTAGTGATGTATTTCACTGACTGCAACTGGGCAGTTACATATCACCCTCCTACAATAGTGCTGGGAGGAAGGAAATGCAGTTAGTCATTCCAATAGTGACCAGTTCTGATGCCAAAACAGTAGGATTGTTGTTCCTATTATCTATATTGTTACCCACTTGAACTCTTATGAAATAAGCCTTGCTGTTCCTGTAAATATACTCTTTGCTTAAAAAGGACAGCAGAAGAGTAACACATTGCTGGATATTTCTTTTAGTAAAATGCTTTTCAAAAGCTCATGAGGCAGTTACAGCAGAGTTTTCACAACCTGAAAGAAGAGTGCAAACTCTGTCTGTCCATACTGTAATGCACGCAACACCTGAGAGAGCCAGGTACCTTGATCACCTTTGGAAGTTGGAGAATTAGATATTTACTTCCTTTTTCTTCTTTGAAATCCCAGAGAATGCAAAAAAAACTAAGAGGAAAACGGGAAAGCTGCTTCTCACCATATAACATCAGTAGACTTTAACAACCTAGTATGCTGGAAAAAAAAAAAAAAAATGCCTTCAAATCCCTTTTTGTAAAGCTGGAAGGGTTTGGGTTTTTTTTCCTGGCTCCCGGCTAACAATGCACAAGTTAAATCAGAGCTGCCAAACTACTCATAATGGCACATCACACACTACTCGGCACCTGAAGTATTTTATTTGGTTTTCCTTTTCAGTAAGTTTTAATTTTAATTTGTTGCTTTAAAGAGTTCCAGCTGACTTATTTTTCCAACAGATTTTAAAGCACAGCTGATGTTCATTTGTATCTGAATAGGTCTAGAAGCATAAGCATGAAGAGACTGCAGTTTTCCTGCTTACTTACAAGGCCATGGTCCACTCGAAAAAATGCCATCTGACAAGGTTTATTCAAAAGGTTAGAAAAAGCAATGAAGGCATCAGCAGTATCCAAATTCAAGATCAATACTGCTGCTATGAATGACATGCCCTGTACCTAAGAAAAAAAAAAGAAAAAAAAGAAAAAAAAAGAAAAGGAGAAATGATGAGTAACCTACTTTTTCCAAGAATGCAGTCTCACCATTTGTGTGATGATGCACACATTGGCCCCAAGTTATTTTCTGAATCTTCCAGAAAGATAACCCTATTGAAGCTCTCAAGGCACCCACTGTTCAGAAAAGAGGTTTCAACAAGGCACCATGTCAGTTCCTTCCATTCAACGGAGGTCTTACAGTACAATTTTGAGTAAGAGGAAGAATAACAGTATATATTAGTCTGCAGAGGAAAGTCTTCAAAACCAGTTAATTCTAGGTGTGCTTTCTTCTGAGATGACTTCTGCATATTCTCAGTTTCAAGAAGCTAAACTGAAGGGTTCTAATTAAGCAAAGACTGATCTCCTAAAACATAGCTAGATATTGCATTCAGAGACAATATTGCATAAATGTATAAACAGAACCACAAGTGGTAACCCTATGCATTTTGATAATGGAAACACTAGAGACATGCCAAGGTTATCTTATCCTATCCTTATCTTACCCTGACTCTCTGGTCAGCAAAAAAGACAAGGACATTCTTATCCATTTCCCTGCTACTATCACAGTGAAACAGACAGTCAGTTTTATGTAAGCCACTGCAAGGCTCTGTGAACTGGAATGGAAACATTCTTAGTTTCAGTCTGAACCCCATATTAAAAAAAAAATCACTTAAAGTTTCTCATGAACTAGAAACACTGCTCAGAAACCTGCAACTATCTGTATCGGTTTTCTTGTAGAGAAGACAACAAACATGAGCGCCAGGAGCCAATTTAACATGTTTTCCTCGATTCCCTTTGTGATTTTTTTTGCTTCATTTCTTTGCAGTGTGGAGTAGTTACTATTGGCTGCTGGTTACTAGAGATGAGTTAACTAAGACATGTGACCCAGATCCGCCGTATTGTCTCCCACCCCTAAGTTTCAGTTCACTATGTTAAAGCCCCTAAAATGTCCAACTAAGTTTTCAACCCTGCCTGACTTGTCTGACAGAGAAGCCAAAAGATGCCTTTCATTGAATCCAGGGACTTCTTAAGACCTCGGTGAGAAAGGCATGGAGCTTCTGCTACCTATCCACATGGCCCTGTGCTGTGAAGGGTATACACATGGATTGGAGGAATAGCTTCCTCGGGAATATTTCTGGCTTTGAACATTAACACTTCCTCTACCCCTAACCTCCCCAAAATAAATTACTTTAGAATCAAAAGGCAGAGTGACTGTTCTGAAACAACAAACTTCAGAACATGATTTCTTGTTTCTTGCAGAACAAAAAAAATCATCCACAAACTACAGTGTGTTAAGGATGGTCTCAAAGACTTATCACATTACCTGGACTAACTCTCATAAGATTTATATTTTTCAAGGGCTAACTGCTTTGTTTATTCCCTTTGATCTCTCTGACTCATCTCTGCAACTCTCAGCAGTTCTTATTCCATTTTGTTTAGCACTCCTCCTCTCTGCAAGTCCATGAATCTGACAAAGCAGATTGCAAAAGTTCAAGCTTCTCTGAATTAGTTTCTAAGGTGCCACTCTACCCTGCCTTCTGCCTAACTTCAGGCTAACATGGCTGACTATTTCGCTCTAGAACCAAAGAAAGATTCCTATACCCATAGCAGCCATGGAAAAAAGACTAGTAGAGTAGGAACCATGCTGTCCTTTCATAACGTCTGCTCTGAACATCTGGTGGTAGTGTGAAGGCCAGCAGCCCTACAGGCCCTGATTTACAGAATGTTTCAGAAGAACACGGCACACGCGTAAGTGCAAGTCATTCTGAAGAAGACACTAAATTTAAACAGCCTGTCATCTCAGTAGGATTACAGCAAAAGTACAGTGCATAGTTAAGTCATTACTCTGAACTATAAGTTGTTTTGGAGTGCAATCTTCAAACATTTAAAAGCGTAACTCAGACTCTTAGTATTGTGTTACAAGACAAAGCTAGCAATGTAACCATAAAATGTACATGCGCGTGTCCCTGACAGATGTTTTGGATAAAAATAAACGCCACAAAGTAACCAGAATGCAAAGCAAAGACAAAGTCCCACAAAATCATTTTAGAGCAGTCTAGCAAGTGAACAGAAAACACTTCCACCCCACATAAAACACAAGGAAGAACTGCACTTACATAGCCAACATCCGGTCTGTAACAAGTATAGGCTCCTAAAATACTGTGCAACGTGTCATGGTAAGGACCACCCTATAAAATAAAAAAGTGCACAAGAGAAATGTTAAACTGTTTAGGATTTAGATATCTCTTCCATTAAAATTAATTCCCTGGAAGGCTTTGAAACTATCTGACTCTTTCAGAAGAAACTTAGGCTCTTATAGGAAATGCAACCACTTTTCTCACTGATGTTATAAATACACAGTTCAGTCAATAGGTTAATGACTCACTGAATCCAAATGCAGAAAGACATGCAATAGAAATTCTCCATAGCTTACTGCAGGCTGACCCCGATCAAGAGTCAAATTCTATCTGTTAGATGAGCAGCAATACTGAGCCACAAAGAAAGTGTGAGCACACAAAGGATTATTGCCATGAGTATCAATGTGAAGTGTTAGAAATCGTCATGTATATTTCACTGACCAGTAGAGCTTGTTGGGAATTTTCCAATGAAACAAGCTTTTACTGGGAAATGCCGATTCATCAAAACCCAAAACTTTTCAAGGGAATGTACAAACCAGTTTCAGCAAGGATAGAATATCCTGTTCAAAATGAGAGAACACAAGAGACTCACTTGTCATTTTCAGAGTGGCCCAGTACTCTGAGCACTCATTCATAATGTGAAAGACCAACAACGTTCTAGCGTTTGGTCTCAACTGGGCAAGGACTTGAATCTAGTCCTTAATCCCAGATCAGTACTTTACCAACCTGGCAGTCGACTCAGTCTCTCCCCACCACTGGCTCAATGAATTATCTATATAGAAAAGGAAGAGGAAAACTGAGGTTTGAAATCCTTGTCTGCGGCAGGCAGAACAAGAACTCATACCAGGGTCTCCCACATCACGGATGCATGCTCTAACCAACGTGCACTGGCCATGCTGGGATAAGTGGCTGTCAGTCTCTCCGACACTCTAAAACAGGGCTGTCCAACCTCTGATGGCTGGTGGCCAAAGGCCCCCAAGGCCACCTACCACACATGCCACACACAGTTCAGCCTGCAGGCATTGCAGCACTGGCCCCAACCTGAGCCCCGCAAGCTGCAGACACCCTGGATCTGTTGTTCCACCACCCCACACCTCCCAAAGGAACAGGGGCAGGAAGCAGAAGCTTGGAGGCAGAGCCTGGTGACCCTGGAAGCAGTGGCAGAAGAGCATTGGGGGTGCAGCGCCAGTACCAGGAGTTCAGACTTAACCCCTCATGGGCCACATGAAGGCCACCAAAAGGTTAGACAAAAAGACTAGACAGACTGAGAATGTGCTTGAAATCTCAAGATTTTCACAGTTTTCCAAACAGCTCTGCTGAGCAGCCTTAAATCATGCTAAAATTCTTTATTATTCAGGCTCTCAAGAACTGAACTTTACCACAGAGGACTCTGACACTGTATACCAGGTATTTAAATACTAACATGCAAGCTGGCATCTATAGTGCAATTCCTGTACACATACTGGTAGGTAAACATGAACCACATCAGGAAAAAAAAAGATGTTTAGTTCTTAAGGATACACTGGAAAAAAAAAAAGGGGTCTTTTGACATGATATTGTCACTTACTTGCTGGAAAATACAGAGATTAGGAAATGTTCTCGAAATGTCCAGTTTTATTAATTCCAAACTTGCTTCTCTATCTGCTGTAGAAAATCCAGCATCTACGGAAATCAAAGTATACAGCTGATATGTTTATTAGAAGTCTGGTCATCCCCCACACATCCCTTAAACAACTCAGCATTTTCAAGGTTCATTCCTCACCATTCAACTCAGGCCAATACACTATAAACAGGATTATTTGTCCTTAAGCTGATTTACACAGTAAGGAATGACAGTACTTGATCTTGAAGCAGTCTTATAGTGTTGATTATTCACCATTTAAGTATGCATGCATTGCGATAAGGGAGAAGTGCAGGGCTGTAAATTGGTACCCACTGTCAAGTCCAGGGGCATACACAAATCTATGTATTGTATCACTGCTCTGCAGGCCTGTACCACAAGGAGCCTCTCTGGAAGGATTTTGTTTTGACAGCAGGGAAGGGAACAGAAACAGGGACTGACAACTTTCACCATATGCCTCCCCTATGTGTGCACCTTTTCTGGTTGTCACTTATGTTACATGCAAAAGATCACATATTACAAACAACCAGAGTAAATCTAGCATTTTAGTGTGTTCATGTTTAAACATAACATGCAACTGCAATACTCCCCAAGCAACTGCTTGTAAGAAGCTTCAAACAAAGCAAACATTGATGTACAGCAACAACTTTCTTTTCTGATATCTAGAAATCCTGTTTGTCATGTGTTTTGGATCAACTTCTCTATCTGCTGCCAGGGTTTTTTAAGCAAAGGCCAAAATAGAAGTGCACATGCAGACCTCAAAGGAATAACAGCATTTAAAAGAAATCTAAAATTATATTAGGAACTCTTCACTGGATCCTAATTAGGATGTCTTAAAGTTGAGCAGGCACACTCTTCTCAAATGTTTTCAATGGCAAATGCCCATGTATAATATTCTTATGGTTCTGCTCAACACCACTGCTTAACATGGAGGACTATCCTTGTAGAAGAAAATATCTTATTTTAAATGCCCACATGTGTTTATTACCACTCAAGGGAGACTCCTTTTCCCAATGAGCTGGGAAATCTAGACCTGCTGAGTCTGCAGCAATTGCCTTACAGCACTCCCACAGATGCATTGCAGACAAGGTACTCACAAAGCTGCCATGAGACATTAAACAGAAATTTGCTACACCTAAAAATGTTGAAGAGTTTAGAGTCCCCAGAACTATATACAAGGAGCAAAGCATCTTAAAAGGTGTTACAACTTAAGCACTAACTAAAATGCTACTCATGTAAAATAATAATATACCAATTTTACAAGGTAGAAAAATTGAAAGTTTGTTGTTTTAAAAATTCTAGACTAAAACGAGAAAAGCAGTAAAGTTACAAGGCTTCAATCTTTTGCAAACCATAAAAATGATACAGCTATTTCTAGTTTCCTGTAGAGCTATTTTGAACCTATCCTTTTATCAACTAAAACACTCCATAACTACAGTGCTGTAACATTTCTTCTCTTTTCAAGCTGCATTATTTCACTTGAAACTATAGGTAACTAAGGGTTGCTTTTACAGAACTATGCCTAAATTTTAGTACTGAAGGATAAGGTAAGCCCACAGTAATCACAGAAGTACTAAATACAACACTTACCTTCACACTCTACCTCAGCACCTCCTGTGCTAAGTGACCGCCACTTCTCCTTGGCACGAGCTAGGCAGATATCATAGAGTTCTGAAAAAACAAATCCATTTTTTTCATCTAACTCCATTTATTGAGGACATGCCAGAACACTATTCCTAATCATTAGAAAGATCTTTAAAGTATCACTAAAATAAAACAGCTGAACTTCACTGAGGTTAGGGTTCTGGAAGATGCATTTCATGGTGGTATACATTTCTGATACAGCTAAAAGGACAGGCAACTAAAGGATTAATGAAGATTTAGTTTTGAACTTCTGTTCTGGGTTATATCCTCCACCATTCAAAACTCCACCCAGAAGAATGACCGGTAACAAACCCATCACTTGCATCCTACATCCATTTCTGAGGTGCCAACAACTACATAAGTCAGCTACCATCCTACTGTACTGCTATCCTCACCAATAAGCATATGGGAAAGAGGACTAATTCCAACAGCAGGCTTTGTTTCTAAATTAGTCCCTTCTCTTCCTCATGAGTCCAGTGTCCCATTTAGAATAATAATAATAAAAAAAGAATCATGCATACTTGTAGGTACTATATAATTAACGGTAATTATATGTAATATCTTATTTTCTATTTAAAATGGAGCATTAACTCAGACCTTCTCTATTTAATATCAAATCAGCAAGCAGCAATAACACTCTACCACCTTAAGTGACTTAGCAGCAGAATAAAAGCCTGAGGCCACCCACACAATTTACTACCACATAAGGCATAAAAGAAATTGGACATTAGTTGGAGGAAAACACAATACATCTGTAACGAAAGCAAAGCATAAGTAACTGTAAGCTCACCCCCTAGTCTTCCCCACCCTATCCTCTAACTCAGGAGCATCAAACTTATACCCACTGTAGAGGGGCAAAGAATTCAGGGTGGGCACCTCCAGCAAAATATCTGGGCTACAGTAGCCCCTTTGGAGATTAATTTTGGTGGCTGGGGGTTAACCTGCAACAGCTACATTAACTCCCATTGCTGCGGCTTGTCCCACTGCCACAATCAGCCCGTGAGGAGAGAGTAAAGTTTGTCACCCTGCCCCAACTGAACAAGAGTTTCTCCCATTAAAGACTGCACTCCCATAATAATATAGAGAGAATACAAATCAGACTCACCATGAGTTATATTTAACTCATTGCCAATTGCCAAGCTCCAGACTTTGCCTCGCACACTTGGAGGAATACCTTGCCACCACAATTCTCGAACTTTACGGGAACAGCACCTGTTTGAAAAACAAAATGTGTCCTACAAAAGCTGTATTTTGTTGCCCATTGTTGAGGGGACGTGTTTTGCTGCAGCTGAAAGGTCCAGGTAAGGATGTACATCAGCATGCCAGAGACCTCCAAGAAATCAACAGGGTTTGTTCAATATTCATTCATCATTTGGGGCTTTAATTTGACCTTTAACACAAAAAGTCTTCCTTATCAAACAGAAAGCTTATTTTAACTGGTGACGTGCAACCATAACAGTTGTTCTGACACTCTACCAGTGAGAAAAGACTTGAAGGGTGAGACCTGGGAGGAATAAGAAATGAGAGGACCCTGCTGGTAGCCAGGTATAAGTCAAAAAACAGGAAAACCCCCAGACCTTCAGTATAAAATCCTGATCTAATCCACTTGTAAAAGCTTACCCTCCCCCTCATTCAAGACTCTACCACACAGATAAGATATGTAACTTTCCATACAGTTTAATAGCTACAGCTCTCCAGGGATGCACTTTGCAAAGAAACAATAAGCAACACAGCAGGGTGGGGAAAGGACCAGTCAAGCACATTAAGCAGAACAGAAATACAGCATCCACTGAAGTGATGATCATTAGCCCAAAAGCTACCGCAGGGAAATACTAAGGAGCATCCAACTACCCACAGCAAGGCTGCATTTGAAGGAAAGGAAAGGCCATAACATATCCGTCTAAAAGCATACTGCTGCACTAAATCACTGAGCCAAGTGGTTTCATTTTCATTACTCTCTACCATTTGGCACATTTCTAAGGATCAATTCATTGGCAAGGAAAACTAATGGAGTGTCTGTTCCCTGCTGTCTTCACACAAACTAGAAAATGTCAATCAACAGCTATAATTTAAGTAAAATTTACCAAAGACAAAATTAGATTGTTAAATTATAAACATATATTCATTATTTATTTCTATTTAATTTACTCTTTGAATTCTCCAAACACTATTTCACCATACGCCTTCCATATTTTATCTCACAGCTGTCTGGACCAATTTAATGCCACAACTACAAAGGTCTATGCAGGACTCAGTGCTTTGCTTTCCAAACAAGAAAGAAAAAAAAAAAAAATCAGCCCTAAAAATCCTGTATAGCTGAATACAGGTCTTCAGACACTGGCTGTTTTTTAAGCTTGCCAACTGCCTGTACTGTTTTTTAGGGTGGGTTTTAGTTTTGAAGAGTTTTACTACTGTTTTTCCTAGTTTTCTTTTCCACCACTTGTCACAGGAGACATGTCACACATTTAAATGAGTTACAAGAGCGAGCTTAAATTTATAAACACCCATGAGCATGCGCCAGTGGTGCTCAGCCTCCAGCCTGCAGAGCCATGTCATCCAGCCTGTGGGTTTCCCTGTGGGCCCTGAAGTCTGGCAGCACGGGAGTGGTGACAGCATTAATTGCTGCTCCCATGCTGCCAAATTCCAGACCTGTGAAGAGTCCTGCAAGTGTGGGGCCATATCTGGGTGCAGTGGATCGTACCTGCAGACTGACCCCTGCCCTGGAGCCAGCCTGTGGACCAACACAGACCTGTGGATCCAGCTGTATAGGTTGAGCACCACTAGTATACAATAGTGAAGGTCAAGGGAGTTTGGCTACAAGTTTCTTGTTTTCCATCATCTTTTTAACAGAGGCCCCTATCACTAAGCACTTCCTTATCTTAGATCATTTCCAAACATCATTTATGTACAGAATATATGGAAATGGTTTGGAAAAGAAAAGGAAAAACAAAAACAGGTCTTAAACTCGCACATTAAAACTGAAGGGACATTTAAAAGCTCACTGCTTTTCATTCATAGCAGTGTAGAAGAAAAAGTTGTTGTGATAACAGCTATCACTGAAGCCATTCCAAATGCAATGGAGACCACAAATTATTGTTCTCAAAGCAAATATCTTCAGGTGTGTTCTAAAAACTGAAGGCCGCATAGGACTACAGAACATACAACCACCTGTGTGCAGGATAAGCCAGTGATCCCTAGCAAGGGTGAGACACAGCACACTAGCATACCAAAAGCAGCTGCAGAGTGCCACAAAAACAATATTTTGTTAGCGTTAGATCTACCCTAAGGGGGTGTCTACTGGCCTGGAAATTTAAATAACACTGCCACTGCCCCTCCACTACCAAATTTCCAAGCTCTGCACAGCAGAATCAAACCCACAGACTGAATCTAGCCTGTGGACCAGATTGGCACTGCTCATCCAGCCTGCAGGGCCAAACGGTTCAACACCACTGCATAAATCTTAGACCACACCCACCATGCATACTGCTCCAGGTGTAAGAGTGAAGCATGCCGTTAATTTTAATCCAGAAAGAAATGTGTGCCCCAGGTATCAAAAATTTAAACACTGGTATAACCATATGCTGAACCAAGCTAATTTGCTAAAACATGAATCTACATTGAAGGTAATCAACACATGGAATTAATAGAATTCCAAAACCTTTAGCAATATGAGCTGAATGCCTTCTTTAAACAGGCTAACTCCCATACACATCACCTTTAAATTTCTATAACCACTAGCTTCCAGCAATTTACATAAAAAAATCCTTACTAAGTATATAACTTCTCAGGATACAGGAGTTACTGTTAATTAAACTCAACACAACACAACACAGTCTTACATAGTTTCCCAGTTGGGTAAGATTTCATTGTTCCAAGTTAAAACAGCATTGCCAATGCTTTCTTCCAGTTTACATCGTTCTTCCAGTTGTTTCTTTCTCCTCTGGGCTTCTTTAAGCTCTGCAGAAAAGCAATTTACTTTTTAAGTCATTAAGAATAAAACAGACACTTAAGTGTCAGTCACTACTTTATACTTTATATATCTGAAGCTACAGTGACCTGCTCATTTAAATTTCAAAGAACATTCCCAATCCTCCACAACTGGCTATATATCATGGGTAATCATAACAGTGGGCATCAATAAATACTATGATTTAACCACAAGTTCAGATAACTTTAGATGGACTGGATGAAAGCTACAGGATATGGTTTCCTTTTTCTAAGCCACCACTTCAAATCTGAACAAGTAAAATGAAGCAACTGAAAGATGTAACCATCTGACAGCCTGCATGGAGCAAAATGATGGTTTCAGTCTCATTCTAAGTCTAAAAGTGTCTACAAGGGACTACTTTCTGAATCCTGTATGTAGCCCTTCCAAGATACAATGTTATGTATATTGTCAGGGCAGTAAGGGTCTTTTCCACCATTGTATCTCATGCTAAAAACCTAATTCTTTGTTATATTAAGACTTTCAGTATTTAAGGCTGTCAGGCAGCGTCTCTAAGCCTAGGAACAGACACCATTTTTCCCAGGACAAGTTGGGCCTGTGTTTGTCCCAGAACAGAAAAGTCTTGGTACTGGTGTGTACACACATCATCCTCCAATCAGGCTTTGTGAGTAGCTCAATACACCGCCACTTTTCTGCCACTGATTCAATGATGCAATCCCAGAACAACTGTTCAGATGCACTTTGTGATGTCTCAGGATAAACTGTTAGCATTTCTTATCCCGTGAACCTTTTGAGGGTTTGTCCCAGGACAACACACAGCACTGTCTGGGGATAAAACTGTTTCTCCTGGGACAAACAAGACATTCATTTGTAAGCCTGAGGAGCGCAAAATTTATTTCACTTCCTCCAAAAAACCCTTTAATCTATCTCCTTTTCCAGGATTGATTTATATCATCCTAATATTCCCTATGTTGCATTTATTTTTCAATGTAACCTTTACAAACAAGACAGACAAACTACTACATTATAACATTGTGGCAGACACATTTTTATATAATCACATTACATTGGACCTACGTGTCACAAGAGACTATTTTGGAGATCAAGAACAGATCCCAAACACCCTTTCAACTTGCCAGCACATGTGGAGCCTGGGATTGCAATCCTGGTCTTCACCTGCACCAGTCAGCTACAAGCTGCATGCACTGCAGTCCTGCATGGGGCTGCAAGCACACAGCTTTGCAAGTGCCAGGCCAGGCAGGCAGTTGGTTCAACCTGCTCCACAAGTTCAAAGTTGCGTGCTAGCAGCCCTGCACAAGCCACTGCCAGGCACACAGCTTTGAACTTGCCAAGCAGGTGGAGCCAATTAACTGCCCTGCCTGGCATGTGCAGAGCTGTACAACAGCACACGATACACCCCGGGGAATTATGCACCCACGCAATTTTGTACACAAGGCATTACCCATGCATAATTGCATAATTTAACTGTGGTGGGCTCTGTGTTTCCACCCATGTACAAACCCCACATACACAAACTCATACCCCTTCACAAACCCCACATACTCCAATCCCCACACTCCCACACGTCTACAAACCCCACACCTTCACAAATCCCCCCACACATCCCCCCCCCACCCAGCCATACAAAGTACCTGCATATTATTTCTAAAGAAGTTTCAAATAGTATTATATTTAGTTTAATTTGTAAAAAAACCCCATAAAAGTAATTAATTTGGCACTATACTGAGTTTTTCTGCGCATAATTCCCTGAAGTGTAACAAGGCCTTTGAACTTCCCCAGGTGTGGGACCACACAACTCCCCCCCGGGCACCTGAAGACCTCCCCACCATGCAGTTCCAGGCTGGTTAGAGACCTTGGACTGCCCCAGACCGCATACTAACAATCAGCTGGGGTGGCATGGGGTATGCCACATGTTTAATAGAAAACCACCATGCAAACCAGGCACAAGATGTCCTACATTAATATAGAACATCTTTCTGGCCTGTTTGTGATTTATAGGCACCATAAACAGGCTGAAAGGGTGGCCTGTTGCTATTTACAGAGCAATTTACATATTGCTCATACATAAAATTAACATTTGCCATAACATCTGCCAGAAGCCTGACTGTGGATGCTCTAGTTCACTAATGCAAACAACCTTGAGTAATTCAAGGTTTGGGGGGTTTTTTAAGTACAATGGGAGAGATTTGCTTGATCAGGAACCACAGGACTATGGCAATTGTTTTGTAATGTCTATTTTGGAATCATTTCTTTGTAAGCCTACACATACTTGTCTTCTGCTTAAGAGGAAAGTAGAAGTGAGTTTTTACGTTTCCTGAACCGTGACCTTAACCCAGTGTAAATGTCTATCTATGGGCATGTCTACACATTCATTAATGTGCTTTAGTTACTGTATTACCGTGTACTTGGTTACATTTAGTTTAGTACTTGCCTAATGAAGTACTAACTAAACGTGCAGTAACTAGAGTTACTGTGCAGTAGCGCTGATGCAGTTATTTTGTGATGCTTACTGCACAGTAGCCTAATAACAATGTGCAGTAGGTTATTAGCATGGTTTTTGACCAGTCCACTACTGTGCAGTGTTATCAGGATAATGTGCTGTAAGCATCTCGTGTAGATGCACCCTATATCTATTAACTATAACCTAAATAACACACTACTCTCTCCCATACCACAAACTGGCTACCCCCCATACAGAGACCACGCTCCTTCGGACTGGTGCCTGAGAACTGGACAGCGATATTGGTGCTGCATGTTCAGTTCTGTCACAGTTAGAGGGAGTAACTGGTTTGCTGCCAGTTGCAAGACGTTCAAAGCCTACAGAAGTCTTAAATGAGCAGGAACAGGCAAAAGGCAAGTCATTTGTCCACATCACCACCCTGCTCACTGGTGTACCTAATGCTGTCCAGGAAGGCAGACTTAGTCATGTGCAAACCATCCTGGGCCCCCGCTCAAGTTTCCCATTGAGCTCTCACTTGTCTGCCTCCCCACTCTAGGACACACAGGTGGCCAGCCAGACCTGGAGTCCCCACACTGAATCCACTACTCTGTTGCGCATGTGAGATGAGACTGGCACAGCAGGAAGGTGAGGGCCCTGCCACTACCACTTAACTGCAGAAAAGGCAGACTATTAACAGACCCTGGCGCAGGATATGGGGAAGACGCAGGCCGTTATGTTCATTATAATGAGGAGGACAAACTAATACAAACATAGTTAAAGGGGAACACCCCCCGTCCCCACAATGTTTCCATGTTCCCCTTTCAGTATTCCAGCCCCAGGACGTTTTTATCAACACGCACTGACAGAGTATCCTAAACTCATCCAACAAGATTTTGGTTCAAAGATTGGACCAAATTACAGGTGACCTTGTAATTCATCAGTCAAGCAACAGCAAATGCAGCCTATGATTTTCCAGAGACTTTATTAATTCCACAATTTTATTATCCTCACACTATTTTATTCTTTGCAAGACAGGGTTTACTTGTTTTGGTAAACATAGTCTGACAAGATGCATCTGGATTCCTCAGTATCGAAGGGGCAGGAAAGATACCACAACTGGGTGGCAGACAGCACCTTCGACTTGGCGTGGTGGCACACTATTCCTTTTCCCCTGTTATAATGAGAATTTCCAATCCACAGAATACTGTGGAGATTCTGCGCTGTGGTACTTTCATAAGGTTGCCATCAATTAGAACAGCCTATGGGCTACTGTAAGTTTATGCCAAATGCCATCAGCCCCCACCTGGCCCAGAACCTGGGTGGTATCAAGGCAATTTAAAACCACCTTTGCCCTTCTGTGATAAGCAGCACAGAATCTGTCCCTAGTATAGTGCAACATGCCTTTACTTTTTCTCCTCACATAAGAATAAATTCCAATCACCTCTTTTTTTTGCTTGAACCACCATTTCTTCGTACTGTTGTCTGTGTTTCTGAGCTTCTTCTGCTGGTTTTGCAGGAAGGTTCCTTGATTTAAAAAAACAAACAAAAAAAAAGGTAACATTTAAATTTGGCGTGAATTACTTTAAAAGTTCTGGACACACTTGGAAAGATGAAAATCATACTACTTGCCAAGATATTTGATCAAAGGACAGTGTCAGTTTCTTGGAGAGAGATTTTCCACAAATGTCAGCAAAGAGAGAGAAGCAAAGAACACTGGCAGCATATACTTGTTCTTGTATGTGGAAAAATGCTGAGTAATTTCCTTTTGTTTTATAATTTCAGCATTTATTTTAATGAGAAGTCAAGCCCACAGAATCATTTTTATTAGGAAATGAAATATTTTGGTGCTTATCCAGTTTGAATTTAATGACTGCCTTACCAAATCAGACTGACTTTTCTTTCTAGAAATCAAGCATGCAAAATGTTCGTTCACTTCATCCCTCTTATTCTCTCACCACTTTCAATTTCCAGCTATTATCTCCTTCCTTCCTTTCTCTCTCCTCCTTATTTTAAAAATGCTGCCCCCAAATTTTGCTGCCAAATCTGCTTACTCCAGTAGGAAACTTCACTCCCTTCCTCCAGACACCCATCACTAAAACCAAGGCCAACTTAGTTTGTGTTCATCCTAATGCTAGAACCCAAATAAACATATCCAACATACAAAATTCTTCTTCAGCTTACAGATAAGGATAATTCAAGCAAGTCCACCATAAAATAGTGAAATAGTAAACTATTATATATACTCAAATAGAAGATGATCCTGATTATAAGATGATCCCAAATAATTACATTCTATATATGGAGAATTTATAAATGTGTTATAATTTTCCAGGTATAGGATCTAAATATTGGAGGCTTCCCTTGAATTTGCCCCCTTCCCACTGCTACAGCAGGTAAAATAAATCTGGAGGGGTCAGGTAGCCCTTTTGCTCTCTACTTACCCCCCAACTTTTTCCCCTAGCAGCCCCTTCACCCTCTCCTTAATGTCAGACCCTGCTCTCCCTGAG
Source organism: Alligator sinensis (assembly GCF_000455745.1). Classification (NCBI taxonomy): domain Eukaryota; kingdom Metazoa; phylum Chordata; order Crocodylia; family Alligatoridae; genus Alligator; species Alligator sinensis. The sequence goes on from NW_005841871.1 coordinate 2,740,678, forward strand.
CACAGAAAAGTGAGGATCAAATTTGGAAACAACCACCTTGGAATTAAACATGGCTGTAGCAATTTGCATATAGTAACCATCCACATAGTTCATCCAGAATTGATGCATGTTACTTTTTATTTTTTATTTTTTTTAACTGCTGCAAGTTTTAGCATAGGTACTTCATAAATACATTTTTGAGCTGTACCTGGGCACCTATTTACATGTAGTACAAACTATGCATGATACTAATCCAAAGCCAAAGGCTCATGGTTTATGACACAGTTCACTGTGCTGGGCTCCACCAGAGTCCACAGCATTTCAAAACGTGGTGACTCTACACAGCGCTGCTCAGTATGGGTAAGTACTCCAGATAACCACAATGAAGGAGCCACGTGGTATTTAGCCCCTATTCATGACTGGAAATCAGGTGGTGTTCTCGTCACAAGCCCTGGGCTGCTCCAAACATTTATATGCAGATGAGGTGTAGGGCAACCTGGTTCAGCTTCCCCATATGGAGGGTGGGAGGGGGGCACATTAATCATATATGCACCAGACTGAAAGAGAGGGCAACAGAAGGATTCTGGATGAACTGTTTGGGGTTCCTGTTTTGTGATGTTTGGCAGGCATTTAAGGCTGGTGAAGAAACAGGAATCATTGGAAATAGGAAAGAAAGGCATCTCTTAGATGTGGGAGTGAAGAGGAAGTCAAAATGTATGCAATGTATCAAAATGTATCAACATTATCTTCAACCAGTATGAAATTGAAAGAATAACGGCTTACTCCATGTAAAATAACTAGTCATTTGTTTTCTTAAAGATGGGGATGTAGATGGGTAAGCTGCAAAAAGGATGTGTATTTCTGGTAACCAATCCAAATGGAAAAGAAAAGTCTAAAAGTCTAAAATATTAGCCATATTTAAATGTTCCAAAATTAAGATTTGACTTTTTGTGATTATAACACTATAAAGAATTTAAGGAAGTGAGACTGTATGTTTACATTATAAAAGAAAAAAAAAAGAAGAAAGACTGTTCTCATTTTCCAGCTCCCAAGCCAGTTCACAGACTGTCTGAATATTCAAGGAAGTGTCACCTGTGCCCAAAGAATAATTGGAAAGAATATTTGTGAATTTGTAAAGTTTTTTTTTAAATCCCAATTGTTACTGCAAGTCTGAAAAGTCACTTTACCTACCAAAGCTACAAATTAAGCCTCCACGATAATAACAATATTAAAATGGGAGTATTCTTTAAGAATTGGAGCAATGCGGGGTTCAAAAGGGGGGCAGGGGGAGGAAATCAATATATACACATACTAGAATTTCTTTCAACCATTATTTTCTCTACCACAGAAAATAAATCCAAAAATAGAGAGAGAAAAGTACCAATTTCATAGGATTACAGGAAAGCAGAGCTGGAAGGGACATCATGAGGTCATCTAGTCCAGCCCCCTGGTTCAAGGCAGGATGATCCCTGACTAAACCATCTTAGCTAAGTGTCTGTCCCACCTGCTCTTGAAAACTTCCAAGTTGTCAGTTTCTCTAAGTATCCTGTTCCAATGCTAGACCACCCTCATAGTCAGAAAGTTCCTCCTAATATCCAACCTAAATTTCCCTTAGTGAAGCTTGAGGCCATTGCTCCTAGTCCTGTCCCCTACAGCTGCAGAGGAAAAAGCCCATCTCTATTCTCTCCATAAATCACTCTTCGGGTATTTAAAGACTTATCAAATTCACCCTGTGTCTTCTCTCCTCCAGACTAAATAACCCTAGTTCTCTCAATGTTTCCTCATAAATAACTTTCTCAGGCCTCCAATCATTTTCGCTGCTCTGTGCTGGACTCTTTCCAAACTGTCCATGTTCTTCTTGAAGTGTGAGACCTAAAACTGGACACAGTACTGCAGTCTCACCAGTGCTGAACAGAGCAGAACCACTTCCCTTGACTGGCAAGTGACATCCCCCAGGTCCTTCTCTGCAGTACTGCAGCCAAGCCAGTCATCCCCAGTCTGTATCTGAGCATGCAATTACTTTATCCTGAGTGCAAGTGTTCTTACCGAGTCTCATCTGATTGACTGAGGACCATTTCTCCAGCCTATCCAGAACACTCTGGATCCCAGCCCTACCCTTTGGAGTATCTGCAATGCCACCCAACTTGGCATTGTCCACAAACTTTCTAAGCATGGACCCAATCCTATTATCCAAATCATTAATAACGATGTTAAATGATACCAGATCCAGAACAGACTGCTGGGAAACTGATACCTCCCCTTCCAACTAGACATTGTGCCATTGAGGACTACTCACCGAGTATGATGATCCAACCAGTTATGTATCCCCCTTACAATATTTTCATCTAATCTGTATTTTCATTTAGTTTGTATTTCTTGTATTTCTAACAAGAAATAGAAGAAAATTTGTCCCCCCCACCCCCTTCGAATTGGATATTTTACCAAATAAAAACAAAACCTACTTTTGGAACTTCCATATATTGGCAGGGGCCTGTAATCCTACCAGCTAATTAAAATAGCCTTTAGCTCTGCCCATCTGATAGTCTGAAGCCAAGGCCAGCCAGCTGGGAAGATGTCACGCTTTTTGCTCTCAATGAACTCCGTGACTGACATTAAACATGCAAACACATGCAAGCTATTTAAAACCCCAACAGGAAAAAAGCCAACTGTCAGCAACTACAACTCAGCAAAAAATGACCTCAAAAGTAATTTCTTGTACAGAATGTTATCGAATACCATTATGCTGAACATGAGGCAGTCCTAGTAAACAACTCTTCAGCAAACAGAAATGCATCCAAATGTGTCATTGGGAGCTCCTTGATCCACCAACACCAGAAAACATTAAATGAAATGGCATCCTACAAAACCAATCCAAATTATCCATTTGCCCTTACATTTTACAAAGCATCAGTTGTGCACAAATGTCATACTTTTTCAGCCTGTATCATGTTTTAAGATTACACCAACAAAGCCTCTGAAGAAATACAGCTGCTATAGATACTAGCCTCTCATGTAGTTTCTTATGTACGTGTTAAGACAATCACAAATTAAGGGTGTGCTGATAAAGATTTTCTTGGCCGATACTGACAGCTGATTATTAATCAACCATATTGGCTGATTACTGGTATTTAGTAATAGTGCAAGGCATTTTAAAGTACTAACATAAATAAACCTTTTTTGGTGTACTCCAGTAGCCTCCTGCATCACATGTATAAGCATCCCAGCACTTAAAAATGGCAGTGGGGGTGCTTGAACTAAAGCTCATTGAATGAGCTTTAGTTCAAGCACTGCTGACACCATTTTTAAGTGTGGGGATGCTTTTAAGCGGAGCAGAGCCTAGAGGAGTTGGGGGCAGATGCAGGCTGCCTGCTGCGGGCTTGGGGCTCTCCATTCTGCTGCCTTTGCCCTGGGAGCCCTGCACTGGCCACGCACCTCCTGCCCACCAGGCTGTGAGGGGGCACAACTCTCCCACACCCCCTGCTCCCATGCCCCTTCCTCTCCATAGACATACCTGCAGGGAGCTGCACTCCACACTGCCCAGCTGTTTTCCTGGCCATGTACATAAGTACAGCCGCGCACATACATACGGCACCCCCTGCGTCTTATTCTCGGCAGCCCAACGCATGACCCCCTGCACGCTAGAATGCTGCCCGTATGCAAGGGAAAAACCGACTACAATGGCCAAAAAAAGCTGATAGCCAATAATGTCATTTCCCTTTTATTGGTGCCAATCTGACAGGCAACCGATATATCAGTGCATCTTTATCACAAATACATAGCTTTGTAAATTAAATACGTGGCAGATTAACAATTTGATTAGAGAAATTTTTACTTGATGAAAAATATTCCTTAAAAATATCAATATATTGTTCTGTTGTAAGGCTGTGTATAATATCTAATTGTATATGCCATTATTTTGCAGCAAGTCTCATCATTCAGAAAAATTCAGTAAGCTTGTTTTAGATAAAAGAATACTAAATTACTGTCTGTCCATGCATGTAAAGCCAGATACTCAGCATACCTTTGCAAATGGCTGCCTTTCTTCAGAGAATGTAAGGGGAAAACTATAGTTTAGAGGCTTCCAAGAAGTCTGTTATTCATTTGATTTGTATAAGAACACTTCTACTTACAATAAAAAGAATAAAAAGCTTACTAAATGCCCAACAGCCTTCATACTGTGATAGTGAATCCACTGCAGCACATTCTTTATTATGTTGCTTCATTATTTATGGGAATTAGACATCTGCTGTGCAAGTAGGACACAATACCCTAGCTTCTCTTAGTCCCTTCAGCAAAAGCTTAGCTTTCTATCCATGGGCTACCTTTCACATAAATCAGCCTCTGACCATGGTTAACAAGAAACCTAAAAACCCACCACCAAGAGCAGACTGTAAATTCTTGTTTACAAGAAATTACTATACCATGAAGTTACTTTTTTTAGCTGGTCTTATAAATGTACTATTTGCCTATAAAACAATTTGGATATGTATAATTTAAAACACCTTATCCAATTAATTATCTTATTCTACTCATCTGCAGCAAGAAAGGAACCTCTTTTCTAAGTTTAGGGCATCTAATGTCATACTACAGACACCAAGTTTCTTTCCGAGAACTTACGCTGGCCTGTCTTCTAGAATAAGTGCGGTGGTGGAGAGTGGCTCAAAGTCGAGGTTCTTCCTCACATTCTGTTTAGGAGAGAGTGGCTTGTGAGGTCGTCCAGCTTTTTCTTCATATTCCTAAATAAAGAAGAGATGCATCATTGACATAGGAATGGAAGAGAAAGTCTATACACCACATGAGGCATAGATACAAGCAATGTAAACTCACTAAAAGAAATGTATAGAAGCTTCTCTAATTAATGATGTAAGAAATTATTTTACAATTTCTTGAACAAAAGTTAAATGTTACTTGTTTTTAGGGAATCATATACTAGATACTGTACTGAGTAATCCATTTTACCTCTCAGAAACTAATCTAAATTTTTTCTAGAAGTAATATTTTAAGCCTTTCACGTTGAAAATGCTTTACATGAATTGCTGATAAAATGCATCAAGTATGCTAAACATTTTATGCTCATTTTTAATATCTGACCAATTATAGGATCTGACCTATTATATAAACTACTAGACAATTGCCCATCAAGAATGACAGGTGGGGTTGGCGAGGAGGGGAACGTAGCGCTGCCACCCACTGCCCTGTGCTGCCGCCGTTCTGCCTCCAGCCCCATGCACACACCCCTGCCTGCCCCCACCTCCCAGGCATGGGGGAGGGGGGGAAACTTGCACATGGCAGCTACAGCCACCACCCAGCGCTCTGCATTGCCACTGCTGTGCATCCGGTTGTGCGCACCCCGCTCCCCCTGGCTCTCCTCCTTCCCTCCCAGCTGTTCTCAGGGCCCAGCGGTGGCAGGGTACTGCTACTGTGCCCCCACCCCACTCCACTTCCCTCCTTCCTCCCTGCCAGCTTTTGTCGGGGCCCAGCAGCAGCAGCGAGGTTGGAGTGGGGGGAGAGGGGGCAAGGCCAATGCTGTGTTGCCAGCACTCCACGCTGCCACCTCCAAGGAGCAGGGTCAGGAACAAAGCCAGTATTGCTGGCCTCACCCCCTCACTCTGTCCCCACCATCCGACTCCAAGAAGCAGGGCCGGGGGGGGGGCATGGGGAGGGAACCTCTGCTTCGGCCCCTCAGCCCCTGCCATCATGGAGGTGCTCTGCCGTCTGTCTGTCCGTGCGGAGCACTCTGATTGGCTGTTTCAGTCAGCATTGTGATTGGCTGCCGAGACAACCAGTGTGTGAATAAAGTGTTACGGACAGACAGACTAAGGCTTTTATTATATTAGAATGTAGACAAACAAAACCTTTTAAATGCAAGACTGACCTTGAAATTGAAGGAAAAAACACCCATGCATGCTTTTTGAATTTATATCTTGCTAAAAGTCATCCCTCTTATATTTAAAACCATTTTCAGATATGTACCCAAATGTAACAAATTCAATAAGATACTTTAACCCTGGTTACATAGAAAACCGTATTACTTATTTTATTCTGAAACACTGTTTAAGCTTGCAATTATTTAGTGCACACATTCAGCCTGAGGTTCTTGATTTGACCACATCTAGAACTTAAAACTACCTGCATATTTTTTCTTTAAAAATGGTCAATTTAATGACTCAGATGACATCAGCTCTTATATCACTTGACCTTCACTGGTGTGCCACAAAGTAAGCCATTAAATTAGATATATTGCCAGTATTTTACTCTGGTAATGGGTATTCTACACAAATACAATTAAAAAAAAAAAATTGATATTTCATCGAGTAACAGCCCAGAGGGAGTTAAAGTCCGGAATCACAATCACTGCATTTAGTTTCTACAGAGCAGCTTGCCACCTCACAAGAATATTTACTGCCATACGTAGCTCCGATTAAAATAACACCTGTCCAAAACTGAGTCATGTAAGAAAGTACACTATGCACTTCAGAGCACATCTTTCCGATATATCCCATTGATGTAAAGCGCCCTTCACAAATGCTACAAAGTTCATAAAAACCCGTTCCGTAAATTATGTATGAAATGACTCGATTCAAATAGCCTGCAACATACAGCATTCTAAAACAAATCCTAATATTTACTGTGAGGCATGCAAATTGTTAGTGTTGTAGCAAGAAACCTTTTGCCTGCCCCCCCCGCAATGTGAAGTTCCTCCATGTGGCAAAAGCCCCTTTTGCAGTAGTTGCCCCCTTTTGGGGATGCTTTCTCTTTTCTACCTTTTCGTCCTTCCTCTCTCTCTCTATTTTATTATATTATTATTATTTTTATATAAGGTGTATTTGTAGTGAAAACAGAGCTTATAGATGCTTTTACAAATGTACTTTAAGTTTAGAAGTAAGTTGTACCATGTAACAATGTTAGCAAGGGCAGGAATCTCTGTATGGAGCGGGTCCCTGAATGAATCATGGTTGATTGTGTAACACAGTAGCTAAACTTGATAAACAAGTTAACAAGCAGCAATTAACACCTACAAAAGTACAGACCAAGAAGAGGAAAGACTCAATACAGAGCCAGGAACACCCTGAAGCTTCGCTGTTAAAGGTACAGAAGCCCCGGTTTGAACTAATGAATGCTGGACACAGACTCTTGGGGCTGAAATACCCCCAATCAGCCACTTCCAGAGCTCTATTCATCACAGCAGTGAATAAATCAAAATTCATCAGTGGACTCCTGAGACTGCACATACCTGCGGACGTGACCCCTGGGGCTGACAGCTATCATCCAGCAGCTACCAAGAGGGATGTCCCTCGAGGTCAACAATCCCTGGATTGGGTAAGCCTGAGAATTGGGGAGTCACCAAAGTCTGCCAGGGAGGGATAAAAGGCAGCAAAGAATGACCCCCCAATGTTGCCCTCTTTGACCTCACCAGCACCTTGCCTGTCCAGCCAGAAGGACCAGCCAGCGTTCCACTTCTGAAGCAACATTGCACTGAAAGAAGCCTCGACTGGCCATCGATGGTGGACTCCAGTGCTTGGGGATAGGTATATCTTGACACCGATGCTTAGTGTTCATAGCTAGCTACTGTCAGTGTGTGCGTGAATGTGTGTGTTTGATGGGATCAGTACCAAGGTTTATGGTCTGACTTTTGCATCCATCCAATAAACTAGAATTTTATGATGATCCTGTGAGTTGGTCTTTTGTAGCCAACAGTGTTTTATGTTTGAATTTCTTCAATTTTTATGTATCCCGTCTACTGCTAATACAAATGATGAAGTCTCTAGTTTCTACTGACCATATTTTAATGGAAAGCTGCTAAGCTCTGCTGATAGTTTGCTTTAGCAGACAACTAAAACAATCCAGAAACTAGCATCAATACTATTTCCATGTCCACACAATGTATATTAGTGACATCTGTAGCACAAGGGAAGACTACTGGTCCACCTCCTACTTCCCATCGCTTACTGTTTCATACTTCAGTACAAAGGGAATTGAAAACAACACAGAAAGTGTCACTATGTCATTATAATTCCCATAATACACCCACACCTTGAATACTGCTTGCAGTTCTGGTCCCACCACTCCAAAAGGCTAGAGGTACAACTACAAAATGTTCAGAGAAGACCAACACAAATAATTCAGGTGCATGGAGAGGCTTCCATGCAAGTGACCAAACGAGCTAGGAACTTTCCATTTTGGGGCAAAGACCATTTGGAGGGTTGTGCAGAGGAATATGACAAAAGGTCTATAAAATAATAAATGTGTGGAGAAAATAAATAGGGATTTATTGTTTACCTTCTCTCACAGTACCAGACCTAGGGGAGAAGGAAATTATTAGGTAGGAGGTTTAAATTTAACAAAATTTTCAAGTAGCACATTATTAATTTGTGAAATTCACTGCCGCAAGACATTGTAGAGGCTCGGAATCAGGTTCAAAAGAGGAATAGACCAATTCAAGCAGGACAGGTCCATCAGTAGGTATTAAACATCCCAGGTCCAAAATAGGACTCTGCAGACCTCCAAATCCCAGAAGCTGTTAGAGAAATAGGGCAGGGGTGGCTGAATCTGGCTGGCCCTGCACAATTATTCTTCCCTTTAATATCTGCTCTGTCACAAAGATGCAAAACAGTGGGCTAGATGACCTGTGGTCTGACACAGCATGGCATCTCGTATGCTGTTATGTTTAGTCATACTGAATCACAGATTGTAAAGTTACACGTGACAATGAACAAATATCTAAGAAATGTAATGCAACAAGAGAAGTGGGAGGACAGAGTATGAGGCCAGGGACTTTGCAACATGATGTGCAGGGGCAGGGGGCAGTGACACAGTGTAGTGGGGGTTGAGGGGACGTGGGGGGAGGAGGTACCTGCACTGTGATGTGCCATAGTGTGCAGCCCCTGACCACTCACTAGTTGGACAGTCCTCAGTTACAGGAATCCCTTATTTCCCAATGTAAGAACATAGGGATTGCCATATCAGATCATACAGCTAGTCCACATAATCCAGTATCCTGCCACTGACACGATGTTTCCAAAGAAGGTGCAAGAAATCCAACGACCGGTAGTTATTCATTTATCTCTTCATAAATAAAATTTCACCTCAGCTCCCCTTAGTAGTGGTTTTTACATAGCTGCATGACTGTTTCAATAGAACTGGACACATGAATTTCCTGTTTCTCCAGCTGTATTAGAGGTAGCACATTATAATTTATCTGCAAAGCATGATCCTCTTGTAAGGTAAGCAATATTTGTTAAATACCAGTAACGTATACTGTATTTACTCAAACTTAAGACAGCCTTGAATTTAAGATGACTCCCCAATAATTAAATTTTATACATGGAAAAGGTATGTTTGTTATAATTTTCCATGTATAGTACCTAATTATTGGGAGGGTCATCCTTAATTCATCCCACCTACCGCTGGGAGGCAGGTGGTGTGGGGAGGTAAAGCAGCCTGCCACCTCTGTCCCCTGCCACAGAGCCTCTGCTCTGTGCCAACAAGCTCCATTCCCATTCTACCTTGGGGCACTGAGTGCAGCCCCAGTCCAGCCCCCATAAAAACCATGTGGGCTGCACATCAGTGCTACAGGGCTGAGATTGCACTGTGCTCAGTGCCCCAGGCTGCAGCATGCCCAGAGCCTGCTGGCATGGAGCAAGGGTTTGCAGGTAAAGGGGGGAGGATGGACAGGGAGAAAGGTATACAGGGGAGCAGAGGCTGGGGCAGGGGGGGAGATGGGGAGAAGAGGCTGCAGGGTGCAGAGGTGGCAGGGGAGGACAGGCAGCAGTTGTAGCTATGGCCCCAACTCTGGGTAGGGGTTGGAGCCCAAGCCACAGCAGCTACCTGCTCCCCTGTTGCTCTCTTACTTGATTCTAAGACAAAGGGCTCCCCCATCACCCAAGTTTAATGGGGGGACCGCGCCTTAGAATCAAGTAAGTATGGTAGCTCTTGGTTTCTAAATTATCAAGCAGTATTTATGTTAAACTATTTATGTGGGGGGAAAGCGTTTATACTGAGTAAGCACTTCTCCATGCAAAACTATATCCAGAGAGAATAAGTTATTAGCATATGGCTTTGCATAGGTGGAAAAAAAAAGTGTGTCATCAAAGATCACATACTCAAAAAGCCAAGGATCGACATAAAGTTCCATTTTAAAATGTGACAACCTCTTGAAGACAACTGGAAGCAACACAGATAATGTTGCATTTAAGGCATAGTAAGAAAAATGATTTCATTTACAAGTATAATCTGTTGTTTTCAGTAGAACAAAGCTATGTATAAAAGCCAGTTCCTTTGTATCAATTTAACTTAGTCAAATACCAATCGCTGTTACTGCTTCAAAAGGCTGACTGATCCTCATCTTTAATTTTATGAGACTTTGATCTTGGGGTTATAAATAATGAAAAGCTATTAGATGTTATTAATAAGAAATTGATGGAATATTGAAATCATCATGTATTACTCTTGGTAAAGCACACGGAACTAGATAGTCAAAGCACTTCTTCATTTTAAAGGAAAAATGAATGAAGTGACTTTTGAAATGTGTATGAAGAAGCATTTTCCAAAAAAACCTCCAACTTCATTAAGAGAATAACCGAACACCACAGCTACTTCTGAAAGGTTTAGGAGGCCTAACACACTGCTAGATTTTGTTCTCTTTATATCAGAATGATTTTTGAAACTTCTCAAGCACATAAAACTCTTTGTCCACACCAAGACCCCATTGCACACAACACTCTGATAGAACTGTACATTGAAACAAACAGTTCTCATTTTAGTAGTTAATTCATTGAAGTTATTTAAAATGTTCTCGCTTTAAGATAAGCTATCATTCAACTACCCTTAAACCCCAAATCATCCTCCTCTGTTCTTTGACAAATTTCTTGGGGATGTTTTTATTCAGTACTGTGTAGTGTAAAGAAAGGCTATTATATAATGTGTTACAGTCAGCACAGTTCTCCAAATGGGAGTGGCATCTTGTACGAGTGTATGAGCGGCATCTTGGATGAGTATGAAGTGTACGAGTCCTTTGTAGTTACAAACACATTTAAAAAGATTTCTGTTGAGCTAACAAAAACACAAACCAAAACAGAGCCAGGAAACAACGGCTCTTAGAAATAATCCTCTGATGTTAGGGAACAGAGGATACAATCTCTGACAAAACGTGCTTTGAAGATACAGCTACTAGGTAGGGTTCAGAGCTTATGCATAAATTCACACTGAGTATCTGCTGATTGGGCATATAGCAAGATTTGTACAGGCAGACACACAGTACAGAAGCTGGCATAAAACAAGCCTCATGAATCGTACAGCATCTCTTATAATAGTAGTTGCATTACTAAAGTCATCTGCCAAAATGAAAAAAACCGTAATTAGTACCTGTTTCAATACACAGCAGTTAAATGGTCTGATAAACGCATTTTGTCAACACACAATGTAGCGTGAAGAAATCACTAAACATTCAGGGTACATTTATGCTGGCCAGATAGATAATACAGGCTCCTACCCAGGCTGTCCTTTACCTCCTGCCCTCCCACTACCATTCACACAGGAGAAAATAAAATATGCCTTGGGTTTAAAGACGCTTTCAGCTTGGGTTCACTTCATGGTTGGGAGGCAGGTCAAAATAAGGGGTTCTGCTTGAATTGGTACCTGCCCTCCCTGCAGTAAGGATGCAGACTAAATTACAACCATCCAAATTCTGCTGTCCTCCAATGTCGTCCCATAATTCCCCTCAAAGGACAGGCAAATTCTCCTGCAATTGACACAACTGACTGTGAAGGAGTCCTGAAGCACCTCAGCCAAGAAACCATGGGATATGCCTTCAGTCGCACTAGATCAAGTGCAGGAACAGCAAGGTGATAGTAGCTTGAATGCTTCTTGAATCTGAGCTAAAGTAACCTGGATTAATTGTACAGTGCAGAGTTAACCTCACTTCTCTGCGCCAACTTTTAAGGCATGTGCCGTCACAGCAGGCTTACTTTAAAATGAAGTGAGATGACAAACAAATTAAAATGCATTTATATAAACAATTTAACAAGCCAAAAAAGCTACATAATTCAATTTACTTGACACCCGAAAAATAAAGTGTTTATTTCAGTATACTCTCAAAGGGGTCTGAAATTATTCAGACTAACAAACAATTGAGTATGAAAGCTGTTAACTTAAATGTTAACCAACTATTATGATCTTTCTGAAAGGCTGCAAAATAGCCTGGTTCATTTTATCTAGCAGTAGGGTATTCACCTTGACCACCACCTTCACCAAAATCTACCACTACACTGCATCCCAAAGCTAACAACCTTGCCCTGCACATAGAAAACATTATCTGCTTGAGAAGTCTATTTTACACTTAAATAGCTACAGTATCTTATCCTAAGGAAAATGCTCACATTTTAACAACAGACTTGAAAGTTAGTATCTCACTGGTTTTGTCTTTAGCACTAATCCAGGCATTAGCAGCAGCTTTCCCTTCCACATTGTGGTGTGGCAAATAACCAATTAAAGCCGTAAGGATGTTGCATGGATTCCCAGCATCATGTCTGATGCATTCACTCACCATGAAAGCTGCAGTTCTTTAGAGACAATTGCACTGGAACCCCATTCCACCCTGAAAGCATTTAAGGTCTCGCTGTTTCAATAATATGTATTGAAACACTTGCATTGTCCTGATTCTAGAGCTAAACCACTGAACATATATCCATCCATCCAGCAGATCAGATACATGAAGAGGAAAAGAGCTATGTGTGCTCCTCCCTCCCTTCTCCGTTTTCTTCCAGAATCAAAGCTGTCTGCAGTTGAATGCTCCTACACTGAGGAAGCAGGCTGCAGCAGCCATGTTAATCATCTGCAGATGTAACCCACCCAATCCGTTCTCTTCCTCTCCTTCAGTAATGCCTTAATTTACACCAGGCGGAGAAGAAATCTCTTTCATTATATCAATACATTAAGTCTACTGATAATCTGGCAATCCCAGAATGAAGGAGGAGGCTGAAGACACTGAGGAGTTAAGCAAAGACAGCGTAACCAAACATTGCTATATTTGGATAACACGCTGCAGCTCAGTACATCTATGAAAACAAAACATCTATTCAGCCCTTTCCACCCTGTGTTTCAAGGCTCCTGTGACCCCAAAACCAATACGAAATTACTGAACTGTGACCATGTTGCAGGTGGGCATTTTGTAACAGAAATGACAACCCCTGTACTTTCCAATGCCTGCTTTTTTGTTTTGATGCACTATATGGGCACCCACATAAATTCTGGTAAACAGCTGGTTTCAGACACATCCTAGTCTGGAAATCCAAAAATTAATGTTCCATAATCTGATATAATGGGAGCTCCCTCCTCAATCAAAATGGAGAGAATTTATGTATTTATTTATTTGTATTCTGCCCTCCCCAAAGAGATGCCCAGGGTAATTTACAATAAAAAAAACAACACATATACATTTTATTTATTTCTGTAAATGTATCGTCCACAGAAAGATCCTTTCCCCTTGGCGCTCAGGTGTTTAATTTCAAAAAAGGGGAGTGGGGGGGAACAGTTCTAGAAAGTCTGGCAATTTTTCCATCTCAGCTTTCATTACTTTTGTGTTTGTGATGCTGTTTTATCTTACTAGCCTCCCAGAAAAAAACAACAGTTTTTGAAAATGAAAAACAAGATCTTTTCAAAGCACACTTTTTAAAAAGGGCCAAAAAAAGATCAAAAGTAATTTTATATCTCCAAGAAGGAATGCACAAACAAGTACAAATAACAGAAACACATTTTAAATAAGTAAAACCACAATCCCGTTACCTTATTTACTTGAATCCAAGACAACATTTTTCCACTCCTCCCAATCAACATGGGGGGAAAAGCCTCATTTTGGAGTCGAGTACTGTTTGGGGCAAGCAGCTGCTACAGCTCTGGCTCTAGGCCTTGGGTGAAGCCAGAAGCAGGGTGGGTCATGCTGCCCAGGTAGGGTTAGCGTGGCTCATGCTGCAGGGCACGGAGAATGCAGAGGGGGGAGTGTAGGGAGGACATGCGGTATTGGGGGGGCACACAGGGGAACCTGCAGTATGTGGCTCAGGGTCAGAATGGGGAAAACAATACAACCTACACCGTCCCCTCCCCCCAGCTTTCCTCCTTACAGCTGCTTACCTTCTGCTCTCATCCAGACTTGGAGCTGCTGTTGCTCCTTCTGGGTGGGTGAGGCTAGGGCTGCAGCTGTCCTAAAGCCAGAGCTGCTACAGAAGGTAAGCGGCTTGAGGCAGGGGGGGAAGCTCTGCCCCCCGCTTGCTGCTTTCCCAGGTGTAGTGCTGATGTTGGAGATGAATTTAAGACAGTCTCCCACCCTTCAATAATTAGATTATAGACATGGAAAAGTTATAAAGGAATGTATCATTTTCCCTGTATAGAATCTAATTAGTGAGGGTTGGAGGGGAGGGAAGGGAGAGAGAGAAAAAACATCTTAACTTCAGAGTCATCTTAGATTTGGGTAAATACTATAAATACAAATGTAATTCAATTTGATGTCAGACAGTCAACATAGTTATCTGAAATTAAACCAATCAGGTTTAAATTATTATCCAGTCACACACAACCATCCCCCCACTCTGTGTCCGGCCCCGTGTACCCCCGCCCACACCTCAGATGCACATCCACCCACATGCCACACACCCAGCCACCCACATGCCCCCCCCCACACACACACACACCCCCCCAGCCAACCACATGCCACAGCCACCCACACACACCCACCCACCCACCAGCGCGCCCTGGTCGGCAGATGCTCCTGACGTGGGGAGGGGCGTGGGGCATGGCGCCATGCGGGGAGCATGCACGGGGGACGCGTCCCACCCAGCCGCCATGTGCTGCATTTAGCAGGCACTGCCTGCACCTCCCTGCCCACTGCACTTACAGCACCCTGTGGCCACATGCCATGCCCTCTGCCCCACACTGGCTTTTTGTGTGGCACCCTGCAGCTGTGTGCCCAGGCAAGCACTACCCACTCAGGCGCGGGGGCAAAGGGGCATGGCCACAGGGTGCTGTGCAGGAAGCAGGCGGGGGCAGCGTGCCTTACCCTGTGACCACATGCTACAGCAGGCAGACGTTCCCTGTACCCCCTGCCTACTCCCCACACAGTATCCTGAAACCGTGCACCATGCTCCCCCGCACAATGTGCACCTGCCAGCAACAGGGTGAATGGGGGGAAAGCTTTTCTTCATCAAGACTAAGAAAATAATAAGTAGGAAGATCATGTCCCTTCTAATACTAAGGCCTGCCAAACTCTTCAATCAGAATACAAGGAAAAAGGTGGTATGACCAAATTGCACCCCCTTGCCATATATAGTTCTGTCCCCTAGCAACCACAAGGTTATAAAGATCCCAGGTATTTACCAGCTCCCCACAACTACTAGTTTAACAGTAATTTGAACTCCAAAATCAGGACTTCTGGATGCCAAAGAGAAGGTGAGATGGACCACATAGCAATTTTATCAGTCCACTCCCCCTCACCCCTATTTGAGATTAGTTTAGCTCCTGGTATCATTGGAAACTAGCAAACAGATTAAGGGTAACAAGTGAGGAGTTCATGTAATGATCCCTACACTGGCTATTCAGCAAGGTTCAACCTTCCTCACATGCAGGAGCCAATCCCTCAGTCCCAGTACCACCCACACTGCCCAATCTCAGCACTTACGAGTGTGATAAGGGTCCCTGGGTCCTGATACCAGACAAAGCATAGGACTGCTCAGCTTTATCCAGTCCCCACACAAGAGGAGGAAAGGAGGGAAAGAAAGAAGCAGCAGCCCCCACTTACTAGAAACAAAAACAAAAAAGGAAGGGATAAATGGGCTGTGAAACACTGCATCATCTGCTCCCAGTTCAGATAGTTCCCTCCCATCCCAAAAGGTGTCACAGGAACACAAAACTGAAAGGGACCTCCTGGTGCACAAGTGGACTGAGTCCAGACCCCTGCTGCTATCACAAGCAACTATGTCATATGATCACTTTCATAAATTACTGAACTCTTTCTCGAGAGTTGCTTAGGCTCTTGTCTCTACTGCTCCTGTTACAAGCCTGCTCCAAAACCTCACTCATCTAAGTGTTAGAAACTTTCTCTCAACTTTCAGCCTAAATGTATTCACTGTCAGTCATTCTTGTGCCAACACTGTCTTTTAGACAAAGGGTATATTCTCTACTGCTTCTGCAGTGCTCCTGGGTGATGCCAGACATCACCCAGGCATTCCCCACACATCAACCCCAGAAATGAGGCAGTGAAGCCACTATGTGGGGTCTTCAGCCTTCCACACCAGAGACCAGTTGAGAGTGGGGGTTTAGGTTGCTTTATTTCAGGCACTGGCATGGGGCAGAGGGGCAAGTGGGATGCGTTTGAAAGCAGCAGTCCCCAGAAGCATCATGAGAGCAGTATAGGCAGAGCACAACAGCTCTTCTCCCTCCCCAGAATTTACCTCTCCACCCCAATCAATGCATTTATAGACAACTGGGGCTCCCCCATTCAGCTTAACATAGTGAAGGCTGAGAAAGCAATCCTTTTGGTCTCCTCATGACAAGCTCTCTCTCCTTTCCCTGATCATCCTACCTAGCAGCCCTTCTCTGCTTCTGCTCTAGTTGCAATTAATTTTTCTTCATCTGGAAATAGTTTGTAACTAACTGAAATCTAACTGGTGCCTTGTACAATGATACCTTCCCTTTAAAGCTCCACTGGAAACACCTCACTTGATGCATCCTAGGACCACATTTGCCTTTTGCAGCTGCAGCTCATTGGTGGCTCCTTCATCCTGTGATCAATCAGTACACCCATCTTTAACCTCCTCTGGATGCCCACTAACTTATAGCATCGATTATTATTAGTCCCTAAGGGCCAGGCATTTTCAGAAGCCTCAACTTTTAGGCACTGTAATGTTAAAAAAATTGGCTGGATCCAATTTTTCATATCAAGATGGGTAGACATTGAGGATCCCTAGTGAGACAGCCACCTTCAGAAAGCAATCAGAGTGCTCAGGCACTCAATAGGACTATGCTCAGAGACAGCCATTAAGGAAGTGCTAGGCACAGAGATGCCTCCCCAGAGTTCAGGCATCTGCTCCAGGACTGCATATTAGGCACATCTGTCACTTCAGGATCCAGAACACACCCAGAAAGGAGATAGTTAACTCAAGTGATCACAGATGCAGGTGTGAAATAAAGCACCCCTAACAATGTTCATTCTTTAACAGAGTGGTGGTAGCAACAGGCCACTCACTTTTTGCCCAACAGCTCAGCTGTTGGAGCTCTTGTTCATGCAGAGGAAGATCCGAGTCTAGATGCTTTTGAGCTTGAGTGGATTTGAATGTACATCTCCCACATGCCAGGAGTTTCCTAATTCCAGCCTAGGCAACAACCTGGGTGGGGGAAACCCACCACTATTTCAGCTGATGCTGGGCCACTTTACACAGCAGTGCAGGAGAGTCATGGACTCAAAAGGAGAACAAGCAAGCAGCAGCAGCACGTCTTCCTAGCCCACCAGCGAGGGCAACCCCAAGGGGTAATGAGAGCTGGGCTCTAACTCTGCTCTGGCCGCAGTGACCAAACAAAAACAAAAAATAATCCTCATGTAAAACTCATAAAGAGATGGCACCTGAAGGCACCTAAATTATTTTAACTGCTTGAACAGTTTTGCAATTGCTGGAATAGCATTTATCTGGATCACTCAGGCATCTAAATTCTGCTTTACTTCCCGTAGGTGCCTAATTGGGACAATCAGTACATGACCTTGCACTTTGTTCATACCATTTCTATCACTTGGAGTCATCCAATTCCTCCTCTACTTGCTGATCTCTTTTTATGTTGCCAAGACCTCCTAACTATCTCATCAGCAGATTTCTCTGACAAGGTCATTACACACAATCTTTCCCAAACTGAACTCCACTAACAACTGCCCTCCAGTTTCACACTTCCTCCTTCAACACAAAGCATTGTCCTCTTCTCTTCATTCAGTTCTTAACCCATATTAATATTAATCTATTAATCCACATCTTAAATAATGATTTTCTGTATCACACCATGCCAAATTCTTCATGGAAATCTGGATTGAGTAGTTGTAGTCTATTTCCATTGTCCAGAAAAATCTATCCTCAAAGAAGATCAGTTTAGGCTGGCATGATCTAAATTTGGTAAGCCCACACTGTATTTTATGCCATTTTTCTAGTCTCTTTCAAAGACTATTTTAAAGTCTGACATAAAACCTAGGTGAGACTAACAGGCCTGTAGCTGCCCCACCCTGGTTCTAGCTTCATCTCAGTAAGAGAGGTGAACTTTAAAGGACTGGTTTGAAAGCAAGATAGGTCATATAGGGACATAAGAAATACTCTCTGTAGACATAGGAATCTGTCCAAACTGAGGAAGTGAATGATATTTCAAAATTGCTGTTAAATAATGTATTAATGAACATATTTTGAGCCACCACTTGGCACCCAGTAAAGTTACAAAGTGATTTTTCAAAGTGTACTGGCTGCTTCTGATTTGGTAATTTTTTTCTTTTTAAAATCACAGATCTCTTTAGCACCATCTCTTAAACCTGTGTACATATTCAGCCCTGCCTCTCCATAGTGAGCCACCAACAAATACTGAGTTGTTACTACCTTAGGGAATCAACCTTGTCTAAAGGAGCTCATGTACAGTAAATGGTTTCACTGAAATAATTTACTCAAGTGCTAATTAGTTTAGCAGGAAGTATCTGAAACAACAGAATATGAGCCCAAAGTCTCAGACATTATCATCAGATATGAACAGCAATAGTAAGAACAAAACCGAAAAGGTAAAATTATGATGAAAAACAAACAAACACGTGGAGTACAATATTCCTTTGGTAAATCTTTGTAGTTTCTCCTACTGAGAGAGGAACATCATAAACTTTTGAAGTTTTAAAAATTACAAAAATGTATCAAACTAAAAAACAAATGTGAAACAAGTAACTTAGTCAACAAAACCACCCTGCAGAAAAAAAACGTTACTTGGGAAAAATGGAAAATTGGTAAAATTAAAAAGATCTTTCTAGAGAGTGAAAAAATGTCATACACATTTTTTTAAATCACTATCATCATTCAGACATTACAGAAACTGTGAATAGCTGCTGCTAAGTTAAGGTTCCCAAACTTTAAAGTACACTGAAGTTCCTCATGTATACACAGTTTTTATATGACCACATTAATTTAAAAAAGAAGCCCTCTTCATTCAGCACACGCAGTGGAGCAAAAGAAAGCAGAACCATGATTGCACCATTTCCTATCTTTCAAGTGTGTGATCTGCAATCTAAACATTGCCTCAATGCTTCCTTTTACTCCCCCACCTGTCATCTTGTCTTATACCCAGATTGCAAGTTTTCAAGTGTTGAGGCCTTTCTGTTCTGCATTCAGACTGCACCCAAGAGAGACCTGGCCCACGACTAGGCACAAAGAACTCGGATGTAACTTTTTCCTATGTGACACAGAAAGACTGATTAGAGTGAATGGCAGAACTATTTGAATACCTTCTATAAGAGGAAATGAGAAAACAACAACATACAGAAAGCACATACATCATTCATTCAATAAAAATTTTGAGTCTGACCCTTAATAGCCAAAAAGGTGTTCTCAGAATTGTTAATAGAAGTATGACAATAGTACTGAAAACCTAGATAGGGAGATGCCTATTGCACTTCACTGATTCCTCTTAAATAAAACCAAGTTATGGAATCATGTGCAAAAGTCTCATAGCTGTCAAGAAACCTGAGATAAAAAACCCGCTCGCAAGCAATTTATGTAAAAAATAATGGGAGGAAGGGAACATGTGAATATTTACTGAGAGTGATTAATTTACTTTTATCAGTTAAGGAATTAGTAAAAGAAAGTAGATGACATGATTTATATGTTGAAAACTAAAGTGGTTTTTGGTTTAGACTTCTGGAAGAGTATCAGACAGGATGTCTGAATCTGTGTACCTCACACTTCTGCAATATTCCATGTACCTGGAAAAAACTGTTCCATTCTATCAATCACAGCAAAAGGGTGGGTTTATAAGTTTTTACAATTTTGTACAGTTAGCCACTAAAAATTATATTGCTTGGTAAGTGGTGTACAATTATAACTAAATAAGGCAGCTAGGAGAAAAAAGTGCTTCTAGCATTAGGTGCCTGCGTTAAGGTAGGAAATTATCCAAGGTACAGAATATCAAACTTCTACTTTTCTACAAGCACATCATTACCATAGCCTTTCCAGGTGCTTGCAAAATAAAATGTAATATTTTTACTCTCCATACAACAACCAATGTATTTCATATATGAAAACTGATGTTTTCTGAAAAGAAATATTACTCCATTAATTTGGGCAGTTAAGAATTGATTGTAAACTACTAAGAGCCCAGACTGCCTTTCAGTCACTGATAAAGCCTAGTATCCTTTTTGAGGTCATTAAGGGAGCTGAAATGACCGAAGGAAAACAACTAACAGGATGCTACAGGGATGTACTTGGTAGCCATGTTGGTGTGAGACAAAGAGACATACAAAAGACTAGAACTCTTTGTTCCAAAATGAGACCTTTTATTAGACCAACTGGAAAATGGCAAGAAAATTGTCCTTTTCTGCAAGCTTTTGGGATCCAAGTCCCTTTGTCAGGCTCTGGGAAAAGTGTAGATGGTACAAGATGGTAAAAAGTCCCCATAGGTAAGAAATAAATATTTTTGCACAGAGGGAGCTGAAGATGGAAGGCTGTCCCTCTGGGTCCATAAGAGCGTCTTTGTGAGCTGTGTTGAGTAGCTCTTTGATGCGTTGATCAGGTAGAATTCCTTCCCTAAACTTCATTGCAGAACAAGAAGGAAGTTTTTTTTACCTCCCTGCCTGCCATCTGACACCTCCAGGGAAGGAATTCTACCTGATCAACACAAAGAGCCAAAAGCCAAAAGGTTGCTGTTCTCCAGTGTACACATAACATCAATCACTGCAGGAATTAGGAACCACATGCTAATCTGCATAAAAATCTAGAAGTTGACTACTAGAGATGTCCAAAGGATGAGCAATTCCCTTTTGAAACCCTGAAAGTTGTTTTTGTTTCACACTGAGATGATACAAAAAACATTTTGAGCGTGCCCAATAAGTGCAACTGTGCAGAAGCGTCTTTCTTCAAGTCAAAGCAGCAGATTTTCAACTCATAAAGGTTGTGGGGAAGGGAAGCACCAGCATCCTAACCACTCACTCTGGCCATTTCTGTTGGGTCAGGGTAGAGTAGGGGGAGGGAGCTCCTTCTCTGTTTACTGCCTTGAGATTAAGGAACTGACCTAAGGGACAGGAGACTGGGCTTCAAGCCCCTGCTCTGCCTGATTCAAAGAAAAGGTTTACCTTATTATGAAGCATCTGGATCTGGGTCTCCCTTGTCTCAGGTTGATATTCTGGCCACTGGACTGTGGAGCCTGAAAACCTCTCCTGAATTCCAACCTGAACTTGAGAAAATTTCTGTTCAAACCAGCGCTCCTATCAAGTGCTTCAATTTCAACATAAAAGAAAATATTTTATTCCCCGCTGCCCCCCGACAAAACAGTACTGCTGACAAGTGTTAATAGTAAAAACTGAAACCAAAAGGCAGGGTTCCCCTCAAGCCTGGTAGGTTTACAGCCTTGCCCTGAACCCTGCATGCGTGGAACAGTTATGGGGTAGTGCTGGGGCCAGGACAGAGCTGCCTGCTGTCTAATGAACAGGATCAGGTTGTGGGCAGCCTCACGTCTCAGCTTGGCTCTAGCAGTTATGCAACTAGGATCTGAGGGATTTTATACCCCTTCCCAAACTCTGTGTATCCTGCCAAGCACATGTGGCATGGCAGGACATGTACCATTTGTGAGAGGGCATAAAATTCCTCAGTTCCTAATCATACTCTTAAATTAACATCTTACCAGGGACCAAAGAGAGTAAAGACATTTATTAGCACAGATGATTGCCAAACCAAATGGGACCCAATCCTGCTCAACATAAAGCTATACCAAATATTTAGATTCATGTTCCAATGTTTAGATTTCTCCATCTTAACCATGTCCATAAACAGGATCACAAACAGGACATAAAAGATAGTCTTTCTATTCAGACACATGCCCCTGTGCCCTGCAGTAATTCTTCTACCATTGCCACATGCTCCTTCAGTAGGGATAACCAAAGCAAGTTTTCAAAACTATGAGATAAAACAAGTAATAATTATATTTTAAAATGCATGAAAAGATGTTTTTTAAAGCCAGACATAATGAAGAATAAATAAAAATAAATTGTGGGAGATTAACATGATCAAATAAGACTTTCAAGCACTCTGATGTAAGTAGCTATACAAGGTAGATGAAATTCAGGATGAGATGAAGAAAAGCACCATAGGAAGAATAAACAAATGACAGAAGTCTGAATGACCTTAGACAAGTAATTTCATACTAGCAGAGAAACTGAAATAGAGAGCACACAGAAATAAAGCATTTTAATCCTGAGGAAATTTGAGATTTAGTTTAATTTATACATAAAGCACTTTGAAATCCTCAGATAGATGGCACTATTTGCACACAGCAGTGAATTACTGAAATCTCTCTCTCTCTCTCTCAGCTGGATGTTCTATTTCCATATATATTGCTAAATAACTTGTTCTCATTTCCTATATTCACAAAATGTGCACTTACATCAGTGACTGTTGCTTTTAATTTCCTATCAGAACCCATGAATACGTACACTTGCCTATTTGGGACTCAGCTTTAGTAGAAAGAGGTTTAAAATCTTGGCATGCATTTTACACAAGCCCACAGTTGTGTTAAAACGGCATAACAAGAACACACAGAAAGAACACTTTTTCACAAGCAGTATTATTTTTACACTGTCCATAAGGAAGACCTGAGTACATACATTCAAAAAGCAATTCTTATCAAAGAATTGATAAGTCTTTGCAAGTTAGTCTAAGATGCAGAGATTGAACCAATAAACAACTGAACACATTCGCTTTCGATTCAGGAAATGCAGCCACACGCCTGCTGTGACTCAAGCCAGAAGCCAGGGGGTGCTAGAGCATGCCTGCCAGCCACTGCCAAAGGGGAAGGAAGAGAGAAAGACTTTTCCCCTCTCTATACTGGAGCAGAGGGGGCATGGCCAGGCCCCAGGCCTGTCCTTAGCAGGGGGCCAGGGAGGGCAGAGGGTAAAGGGGGGAAGGTAGCTGAATTCATAAAAGCTTGAACAAGAATACTTCTCTCTTTAAAAATCTATAAACTGAAAACTATAAACACAGCATGGGAAGTGTGTTCACTTACTCTTCCTGCTACCCGCAAGGTCTCTGGGATTTTCAGTCCAGCATCAGAGCATCAGGACTCCACAGGGTTTCTCATCATTTTCTCTTCCTGCTTCCAGGTGCCTCTGGGATTTGAAGTTCACAGTCACAGCCAACACTAAGTTTAGCAGGGCAGGGCAGCTCTGTACTTGGGGGAAGGTGAGTTTAACCCCCCTCTCTAACCCTAGACCCCAGACAGGGTTTGCCTGGGGGGCCAGTGAGCCAGCCCTCACTTGCTCAAGCTAGGGAGCAGTGGGGCCAGCCCTACTCTCTGAAGCACAGCACACCACAGCCCAGGGCTGAAAAGCAAGCTGGGGGACTGTGATTTAACTTAAACCAGGAAGGGGTCTGGGACAGAAGTTTCATAAACTGGTGTGACCTAAATCAGTTAAATCTGATACTACATTCAATCAGGTGTTACTTGTCAGCTCTGGGTCCCTGGCACCCAGCTTGCTGAACTTACAAAGGACTTTTTCTATTCCCCCCCCGCCCCCATCTAACCAGAACCAAGCAGAAGAAAAGATTAACAGGCATCTCGGGCCATACATTCCCCAGTCCCAGTATGGGAGGGTTAAAACTTGGTTGCCAGGTTAGGGAATGCTGAGGCAAGAGACTGAGTCAGAGGGGGTAAGGGCAACATTTGAACAATGGTTAAGGGTTCATCAGAACATCCAACCCACTGGAGCCCTGACAACAAATGCTGTCATACTTTTCCTGGGATGACTGGTGGAAGTCCTCCCCACAAAGTTTATGAACACTCCAAGTAATCCCCTTAAGTATGTTAAAAGACTACAGTAAAATCTGAAAATCATGCTAAACTGAGGCTTATTCACAACAGGTAAAATATAAAATACTGATGCTGACTTCACAGTGCAAGCATAGGTAAGCCATCTGAGAAGCCCTTCCAGTATATCTTCTATATTCATAATAATTTAAAGCTGGCTCCTAGGTGTCTGGTTACTCCTTAAAACTTGATGTTTTTCCTGGTTGTGAATCAGTTTCTTGAGATGTTCCAAACCAGATAACCCCTTGTCACTGAAAAAGGTAATTCATTTAAATTGAAACTGTTTATATAACAGGATTTTCCCTGTCAATTATGGCTTGGACCCCTAAAAGAATGCTTTGAAGAGGTGGACTAAGGGTATAAGAAAGCTGTAAAGCAGAAAACAGCTTCAAGAGGGAGAAATCTCTCTGACGCCATCCGCTGTTGTTCTTGAGAAGCTGGGATAAACAGTCTCTTTTGGTCGCCTGTTTAACCTTCAACAATCATGTTAGGAACTTTGCCGGTCAACAAACACCTGAGTGCCTTGGAACAGTGAGAGCCTAGCTCTCGCTCGCTCGCTCTCTCTTTCTCCCTTTTTTTTCTTTTTCTCTCTAGGCACAGCTTTCTGAACCTGAATTTTATTAGTTAAGCTTGAGCTAGGTTTCCCCAAATACTCAATTGAACCAGGGTAATATTGTAATTGTTTTTGTTCGTTTTTCCTCGCATGGCTATTACTACTAGTACCATCATAATTTTCATATACTTAGCAATAAATAACTTTTATAGTCAAACTGTTGGTAACCAGATGAATTTTTCCTTCTATACTTCCCCTTCCCCACTTGCTCTGCAGCAACACTGCTTTTACCTAAGCCAAAGATCCCAAAAATACTGTGGGGTCCACTCATCAAGAGGCTACCACTACTAGGACAGTTAGGGCAAAAGATTGCTGAGTTTGATACACATAAGGGGGTCAGTTTGTATAGGCTGACTGACCCAGTCTGGCTCAGATGTGCCCTAATAAACTGAATGCTGGCCCATGAGGGTGTCAGCTGGACATCCAGCCTGATTCAGAGGTATTCTGTTCACCTGTGCGCTTGTCTGACTCCATTTTATTGTTGCCCTGATGAACTGATTCCTGACATATGAGGGTGTCAGCCTGTACATGCTGATCAACCCCCCCGGGGGGGGGGGGGGAGTGTTTGACTGATTTGGTGGCTGGAGGAACCCAGCCCCCTTGAAACCGAGTCCTGCAAAATAGCTCCATTGGGGTGAGGACTTGCAGAAGGGAGAGATACAGCTCCGTATAGAAACACAAGCAGCACGTTGATATAATTACAAAGACCCTAGAAATGTATCCCTAATAAATGAGCACACCCCAAAGTAATGGGCAAATTTGGTAACACAGTTTATCTTAAACCAGTTTCAGCCATTTTGAAACTGATTTATGTGCACTGAACTTCTGTTCTGTCACAGGTTTAAACCAGCTTCTGATCACTTAAACCCATTTATGTGTAACTTTGTCCCTAGCCCAGGAGATCAAGTCAAGTCCTAACAGTTACAGTATTATTCTCTTGGTATGTCATATTTTAGGTATTTATTTTATACTCCCTATCTGACAGAAACTATGAGGTATTTACAATTTTTAAGAATAAAAAAAAGCCCTAAATTAAAAATTGGCCTTTTGCAATCCAAGTTCTTCCTTGAGTTTGATTTCACTAGCATAAAAATATGTGAATTAAATACTCGACTTCAGTAGATTGGTTTTTGGTTCTCCCTGGGAAAAAACAAAACAAAACCTCCAAAAGGAAATGTATAGAATAATTTTTTAACTTATTTAGCCTTATTTTTAAGCAGTGTTTGATGCAGTTTCCTGTTTTAATGTGAACCACAATTCCTTGATTTGTCTGGAAGATAAACAATACAGAAAGTCAAACAAAGTTATTTTTGGACCATTCCATCCTGTTCATCAGCGTCCATCCTATTCACATTTCCCTTGTTTATGGCTTTTGTGAAATGTCTCTTTCTGCTGGAGTGGGACATGAGAAGGAAGATGGAGCTAGACTGTTCTCAGTAGTGGCAGATGACAGAACAAGGAGCAGTGGTTCCAAGTTTCAACAAGGGAACTTTAGGTTAGATACTAGGAAAAAAATCTCTCTTGCTAGAAGGATAGTAAAGCACTGGACCAAGTTACCCAAAAGGGTGATGGAATCTCCAACTTTGGAGGTTAAGACCCAGCTAGACACAGGCTTGGCTGGGATGATCTAGTTGGGGATGGTCCTACTTTAAGCAGGGGTTGGACTAGATGACCTCCTGAGGTCCCTTCCAACCCAAATCTTCTATGATTCTATGACACTGGGATGAAACCCACACCTTTTGCCTTCCTCCACGCTAAGGGTGGGGGAAGCAGGCACAGTCCTCTTCCTTGGATTTCTTGATTCTATTTTAACAAATTACTTCCTGACCTTGCAGCAGCAAGACACTGACCAGTGCTCTCATCCCCCTGCTTTACCTGTGGCAGGTTAAGGTGTGCCTGGTGTTCTGGGGCATTATGCCTGCTGGTTGTGTGAAAGAGTTGTTCATGCAGGTTTAATACTAGTCATCTAGGATGGTTTGGATAGGGATGATCCTGCCTTGAACAGGGCGGTTGGACTAGATGGTCTCCTGAGGTTCCCTTTCAGCCCAACTATGATTCTACAATTACATACATGGTTAAATTCTACTGATACCTAGTTCAAGAAGATTCCTGCATTGTCAAGCACATGACAAGTGTGCAGTTACTCTGCTTTTCACACTACTGGAATGTGCTCAGATACTATGTGTATGGAGATGCTCAGCCTTCAGGTAGCTGAAACCCAGCTGCAGGTGGTTAGCAGTTAATACTCTGCCTAGCTAGAAGGATGGGAGGCAGCTGTACCTTATGATTAGCAAACAATGCCAAAGCTAGAAAGAGGTTTAAAAGATCCAGGAGAAGAGGAGGCTGTTGTGCCAAGTGAGAAGCACGGAGCCCAGATGTCCCTTTCAATGTCTGGAGGAAAACAGCAGGTTTGTGTTTTGTTTGTTGTTTGCACATCTGCTTGTTTTGTTGTTTGTTTCATTTACTGTGAGGATGAGGTTACCCCATTCTATTATCTATATCTATAAAGGGTTAGTCCGGGATCTGTCCGTGCGTCTGTCCGTAACGCTCTTGGGGGCGCGTAGCTCCCGGCGGGCAGGGCTCCAGCCTGTGCTGCATCAAGAGTGCCTGTGACAGGCGGGGTGAGGCTCCAGTGGAGCGGGGGCGGGGGAAGAGGTAGACACACAGTGGGGTGGGGGTCTGGACATGGGGTGGGG
>NW_005841871.1:2771238-2788836 GCF_000455745.1 Alligator sinensis
GGTGGGGGTGGGGGGGTGCTGCATGGCCAGATACAGAGCAGCAGCAGCACGGAGCAGTGGGTGGCAGCAATCGCTGCCATGTACAAGCTTTCCTCCCGGCCCACTCCATTCCTACCCACCCACTATGTTTCTGCCTCCCTCATTCTTGACAGGCAATTCACTAGTATTAAATAAACTGGCTCAAAATACTGAATGCAGAGCTGACTACCTTAGAAAAGGAAGCTGGACGAGCGAGTCGCTTGCACTTTGGTGATAAGGATGGAGTAAAAAAAGTCTACTGAAAACACTGGCATGGATATCTTTTAGCCTACAATGTGAGAAAAATTACAATAGCAGTATGGGGAAATAACAGCTAAGGAAAACTTTTGACAGCATGGGCTGACCTGTATTTCACAATCTAGTGAGCAAGGGAGCAAGTCTTGAATTATGTTACTTTTCACAACTGGATGTTTATAGTAATGAGTAAGATGTAATGAAAAGCCCATTTTTTCAGTGTAGTTTATCCCTTTCTCTTCTCTGCAAGACTGGATTGCAGTAGATGTAGGAAAGACCTCTGCAAGAAAAACTTTAACAAAGGGACAGTGCAGTTAATATATATTTCAGTCTTTCTAACTTCCAATATCTTCCCCCAAACCAGCTTATACTGAAATCTTTTGTTCTTTTCTTCGTTTAAGAGTTCACATTTGTTCCATCTTCTCCAACACCAGGGCAACAAAACTAACACTAATCTTGTCATCTTTAATTTCAACAATGGTGTTTTTTCTCTCACTACCTGCAAACTCATACTCTCTACTTCATTCTCAATACTAGAAAGGAGCACTATGTTTTTCAGGGCTCCACCACACCAGAGGAGTTTGGAAACAGCATGTGCACCAGTTGAATTCTGGAATATAACAAAAGGGATCACGGAAACTTGGCACTTGGTACTTTGTTTTTGCAGATGTTCTGTAGTCTATTGCAAAAAATGGACAAAATATCACAAGCTTGAACAGAATACAAAACATGCTCCACCAGACACCCTTCTGTACAGCAATGTACTATATCTGATTTAACAGTACCATTTAGCCATTATAAGCATAAAGATGTGACCATAACTAGTTATAACACCATCAATTTGACTACATAGATTACATAAAGGCAAGCACCAATTGCTAGCTTAACATCTGTACACAGGTGAGGCTACCAAGACAGTGCTCCTCATTCCCTATTGTTCTAACCACATTTCATACCTTTAAAAAAAAAATTAAAATAAAATAATAATAGTCTCTTCACTGATTTGAGCTTTGCTTCACCACTCAATTTAAACGGTTTAACTTTTGTTCACGAATGTATCTGCTTTTACCTTCATCTCTTCCTCACTTTTCCCATAACAATTTCACAGAGCAAGTTCACTCAAACCTCTCTCAATTGCTCTTTATTTTCCCCCATCTTTGTGTATCTGTATTAACTAATCCCTGTCCTTGAAATGGCTTCAAGAGATTGCCATTTTCCTGCCCTCATCCAAAAAAGATCTCTTCAAATCCTGAAGATAAGAAGGCTGCTAGCTCTGTCGTGTACTCTGCATTGTAATTGTAAGTCTAGTAATGAGGAAGTCACAAGTCATAAAATAAAATATACAATGGGGCAGTAGGAAGTAGTAGGAAATGGTTTTCAGCACATTTTGGCAAGCCAAAAGATCTCTTCAAGACACAGCCGAGTGCCATAAAGTCTATGCAACAATTAAAAAAAAAGAGTGTAAAATCCCAAGAATTAAATTGTAC
This sequence comes from Alligator sinensis, assembly GCF_000455745.1. Taxonomy (NCBI): domain Eukaryota; kingdom Metazoa; phylum Chordata; order Crocodylia; family Alligatoridae; genus Alligator; species Alligator sinensis. The sequence goes on from NW_005841871.1 coordinate 2,772,999, forward strand.
AGAACAATGAGAACAAGCATTATCCCGATGGGCAACAAATCCTAGTTGCAGGAATTCTGCTACTACCCTAAACATAACACAGAGAGGGCGGAAGATCCCCACCACACAAAAACAAAGAAAATATTTTATAGTCCATCTCTTCAGTGGTATGTTGGAGCAATAAGTGTACCCATATTCAAGATCCTTACATTAATATTTACAGTTTGTTTACTATATATGCAATAATGGCAAACATTTTAGAAAACAAATTGGAAATACTCATGTGTTATGTGCCCAGGAGAATGAGTATTTTAGTAAATATTTAAGCCAACCACTGGAACACATTACTGAAGAAGGGACATGAAGAAAGAAAACTGGAAAAATGTGTTTGCATATAAATCACACCCCTCCAAAACTAGGAGCTATTTCTATCTCTGTCTCAAGAAGGGAAGCTAATTTTTTACCAGGGACAGAAACACTCCACTTTGATTCCTGCTCCACAATGCAGCAGCTCTTGCATTACCATTCAGGCAGCTAGGGAGTCAGTTGATCTAATGGCTCATTGTTTTCACTCCAGAAGTGTTAATGAACCTTACTCCTTTTAATTGTCTCAATGTTCCACTAATCAAGCTAACCTTTAAGGCAATTTTGTTTTCTGCTAGCTGTTTCTTTTATTTTACAGCTTGGAGACTCTTTAGCTCTTTTAAAAATCACAGACCACGTCTTCAACAACAACTATGGCAGTGGTTCTCAGCTCTTCTGGACCTGAGGCACTATTCCATTAACTTCTGTGAATGAGTGGCACATACTTCAAAAACTAATTCAATCACCCCCCCACAAAATAGTAGTGACCTACTGGCAGGTCCTCAGTTACCACATCTGTTCTGAGGAGAATACTCATAACACATATCTTGCCAAACTGAAAACTGCCTTTACCTAGTAAGTACACTCCAGCAAAGAATAGACCATCTCTTTGAAAGAGCCACTGAGACACCCTGGAGGAGACTACTTCAAGGGAGGAAAAAACACTAACCACAAACCCTTGGCAATTATCATACCACACTTGAACTTGTAAGAAGAATCAAACAACTACAGGTTATACTTGAAAATGGCCAGACCTTGAGATCCCCCCTTTCCCTGGCCCTTAAACTTGCCCAACATATCATCAAAAGTAAACTCTCTGCTCACTGAGCTAGGGTTTCAGCTTTAGTTAAGCAGGAAAGGGAGGGTAAGTGAGCTGAAGATTAGGCTTGGTCCCTGCTCTATGCAGCCATAACTCTGGAAAAGGCTTGTTTTGTTTTGTTTTTGAAAGAGAATGAAGAAAAAAGGTGTATGTTATATCTTGGGTCATGTTGTTCGCAAGAAAATACAACTCAGATTTAAAAAGATTTCCTCAGAGCAGTGGTGCTTAACCTTTTGGCTCCACAGGCACCTGAGACCCAGCCCTGCCTCAATAATAAAGGCAGGACTTGTCAACACACCTCTATTGCCATAACAAATCAACACTCCCCATAACAAAACCATCAGAAGCCATGGATCATACACATCTATCCCAGAATGTGGTATCCAGCCAGCATACCAAATGCCTTCATGGCAACTATGCGAGTAAACAGGGCAGGGAAGTCCGGGTGAGGGTGACCCCCTGCCCTCCATTAATGCTGACTTTCTGAAGGAACATCTTGAGAAGCTGGATACCTTCAAGTCAGCTGGCCCTGACAATCTTCACCCCAGGGTACTCAAGGAGCTGGCGAGTATCATAGCCCAGCCTATAGCACGGATCTTTGAAAACTCCTGGCGCTCTGGTGTAGTGCCCGAAGACTGGAAGAAGGCCAATGTGGTGCCTATCTTCAAGAAAGGGAGGAAAGTGGATCCGGCTAACTATAGGCCCATCAGCCTGACTTCTATCCCGGGGAAGATCTTAGAAAAGTTTATTAAAGAGGCCATCCTTAATGGACTGGCCGACGCCAACATCTTAAGGGATAGCCAGCACGGGTTTGTCGCGGGTAGGTCTTGCTTGACCAATCTCATTTCCTTCTACGACCAGGTGACCTATCACCTGGACAAGGGAGAAGAGATTGATGTCATATATCTTGACTTCAAAAAAGCCTTCGATCTGGTGTCCCATGATCGCCTCTTGGAGAAACTGGCCAATTGTCGCCTTGGGCCCTCCACGATCCACTGGCTGGAAAATTGGCTCCGGGGTCGGACCCAGAGGGTAGTAATCGATGGAAGTCACTCATCGTGGTGTCCTGTGACCAGTGGGGTCCCCCAAGGCTCTGTCCTTGGACCCATACTGTTCAACATCTTCATTAATGATGTGGACACTGGAGTCAGAAGCGATCAGAACTGGCCAAGTTCGCCGATGACACCAACCTCTGGGGCAAAGCATCCACACCAGAAGACAGGCAGGTTATCCAGGCTGACCTGGACAGGCTCAGCAAGTGGGCGGACGAGAATCTGATGGTGTTCAACGCCGATAAATGCAAGGTTCTCCACCTTGGGAAAAAAAACCCGCAGCATCCTTATAGGCTCGGCAGTGCTATGTTGGCTAGCACTATGGAAGAAAGAGACTTGGGGGTCATCATTGACCACAAGATGAACATGAGCCTGCAATGCGATGCGGCGGCTAGTAAAGCGACCAAAACGCTGGCTTGCATCCATAGATGCTTCTCAAGCAAATCCCGGGACGTCATTCTCCCCCTGTACTCGGCCTTAGTGAGGCCGCAGCTGGAGTACTGTGTCCAGTTTTGGGCTCCACAATTCAAAAAGGATGTGGAGAAGCTTGAGAGAGTCCAGAGAAGAGCCACGCGCATGATCAGAGGTCAGGGAAGCAGACCCTACGATGACAGGCTGAGAGCCCTGGGGCTCTTTAGCCTGAAAAAGCGCAGGCTCAGGGGTGATCTGATGGCCACCTACAAGTTTATCAGGGGTGACCACCAGCATCTGGGGGAACGTTTGTTCACCAGAGCGCCCCAAGGGATGACGAGGTCGAATGGTCACAAACTACTTCAAGACCGTTTCAGGCTGGACATAAGGAAGAACTTCTTTACTGTCCGAGCCCCCAAGGTCTGGAACAGCCTGCCACCGGAGGTGGTTCAAGCGCCTTCATTGAACACCTTCACCAAACAAGAATTAAACACCAGAATGAATGATCTTAAAAAAAAAAAAAAAAAAAAAGGATAAAGGATAAAGGATACAGACATTAGAACGCAGGTAGGAGAACATTTTTCACGGAAAAGAAGGAAAAAAAAAAAGAGAACTCACTCACAATCTGACATCACAGTTCTCACGCTCAAAGGAAAGCTATGCAATACCTTTACAAGATAGGAACAAAAATCTATCAACTTACTTGACCATAAGTACCAGGAACTTAACACAGACCATGACTTCATTATCCATTATAACCTATTTGATACTTTTTAACCTCTGCACTTCAGGTGACAGCAATCCTCCTGAACAACCTTAATCCTCATTTATCAGGTTTTTACTGCATCTCTCCTGCCTGTTGGCTACTTGGTAATTTCTTTCACATCCTGTTTTTATTAACATATGGAGTTATATACAGGCTTTTGTTCCATCTGCTACCTAACTCTGCTGCTTGCTTCTCTCCCAGAGGCCTGAGGAAGGATACTGTGATACTTGAAAGCTTATCTATATCTATCCCAACCATGCAGTATGGTTGATAAAAAAAAATACATCACCCATAAGAATTTCTGCCTCAAACTAATTGATATACTATTGTGCTTACCTCCATGAAGCGGGGCCAGACAGTGGGACCAGGGGATCACCCAGGAAGGAACAAGCCTGTACTTATCTGCTTATTTGCTGCATTTCCAGACCCCCATGGGTCTGGAAATGCAGCAATGGGGAGAGGTACCACTGTTCTCCTGTCACCAAATTTCTAGACTTATGGGGAATTCTGCAGGCCAGATGACAAGCCACAGGCCAGGGGTTGAGCACCCCTGCCTCCGAGCCATACAAAAGAAAGCTAAAGATCCTATGGCACTCCTAAAATGTCTCCAGTATTCCCCCCACTCCTCTTCACCTCCCTTACTAAGACGAGTTTCTTCATCTAAGAACACTGGATGTTGAACAATTCAGTTGACTATATAGTTTTTGCAACCCCATATCTTAAAGGGAAAAAGGTAATCTGTGAAAGTAGTAAAATTCCAGTGACAGAAAGGGACACAGCTTTTATAGGCAATTATTGCTGTATCTTAATGACATTTTAATTAGTTACCAATGTCCAAAACCTACATGTAAACTGGATTTTAGTACTGTACTAATAATCAAGATGACTGAGGATGAGACTTTTCACCAGTTTGCTGGTAAAACCTTACTGCAGAGAGTTCCAGTGACAGAGAAGGTGCTGTGCCGTATATGCCAGTTTAGAAAAATCAGTTTATAAGAAACATATACATTCTACTAGATCCTATAAACTGACTGTGACCTGTAGCATGGTTTCATGTTTCCAGTTAGTGACAGAAGATATAACCTATCTTGAAATATTCTACCAAACCTCCCTTTACTAATGATATTTGTGTTACTGCACACTTGGAAACAGAGGCCAAGAATGCCTGAAGCTCACGTAGTTTATTTTGTTACTGTGACAATACATTACTGAAGTCACCCATACACTTCTTTGTACTGGAATCATGCAAGTCAGTTTGTAACTTCATAAAAGCCTGCATAATTCACCTTTCAATTCTGCTTCTGCCCTTAAGACAAGCAATTATTCTTATATTCAGACCCCTTTCTATCTGCTTTTAGGATTTTAAAACTATCTATAACCTAGGGGAATTATATTTGCATGGGGGTACGTTTTTCCTGTTGCAAATATGCATAGCCTAGTGTTCAATGTCCCAGCGCTTCTAATCTTTTTATGGAAATGTCTACTGCCCTCTCAGAATCAGAGGGACTGCAGTTCCTATGTGGCTGCATATTTAAGTAATGTTTGTTCTTTACTACCACGTAAAGAGCAAGAATTAACTACATGCTGGATTTCCAGCTCATAAAAATGCCCATTTCCACTTAACCCACAAACTCTTCTGAAAAGTTCTCTATTAATTCTAGGCATGGCAGTCTCAACCTTCAACCTTACTATGTCTTCCCTCTGCCCACTATTATTCCATTCCCCAAACAAAAAGTTAGAGAATTTTCAAAATCCAAATTCCAGGTCCTTGAATTTGAAGCCATCCACAACTAGTATTAAGTTAGACTATAAGTATTTGTGAAAGGATGAACAATCAGCTTTACAATCTTCATTGAAGATTTTATGTTAGCATTGTCCTTTAATATTTCCCACCATTTCTAACCATTGGTGGTACCAAAAGTGGAAGTTTAGTCAGTCACTGGCATTTTACTATATTTACCCAAATCCAAGACCACTCCAAATTTAGGATGACCCCCCCAATATAGGGGGCCCCCCCCCCCCCCCCATACACACACAATTATTAGATTCTATACAGGGGAAACTAAGTTTGTGATAATTTTCCATGTATAGAATCTAGTTATTGGAGTGTCATCTTAAATTCATCCCTCCACCACCACAGTAGCAGAGAAGGCTGCAGCAGAAGGAAAGCAACCAGGGGGGAAAGTAGTAGCAGTGTGGCAAAATGCCTGACCCCCACTCCTTACCCCCCTGGGGCCTGCAGCCCTCACACCTGCCACCTTTCCTCCCTGCCACTCCCCCACCCCCTCCCCAGTTCCTGACCCCTGCTATCTGTCCCTCTCACCCCGCTAGCAATTGTCACCTTCATGCCTGACCCTCTGGCTACCACTTCCCCTATCTAACAGCCCTGGGCCTAGCCACAGAGCACATACTGGCTTCTAGACAGTCAGGCAGCAGCAGCAGCAGGTCTGGCTCTGGGTCCTAACCCAGTTTGGGGCCACAGCTGCAGTGGTTCCCTACTATTGCATGGTCTCCCCAAGTTCCCCTTGGGCTGCATACCACAAGGTCTGCCCTGCTGCCCCTTCACTGCATGCTGTCCTATGCATGCCACCAAGGTCACACACTGCACTGTCCCTCTGCACTACCACTGCATGACACAGTTCAAGCCACCCTAGCCCCAGAAGCTCTGGCCCCAAGCCTAAAACCCAAGATGAGGCTTCTCCATCTCCCCAATCCTATATTGAATGGGGGGGAAAAAACCCTCGTCTTTGATTTGAGTAAATAGAGTACATAATAACCACTGGATAAAAAGAACCAAACTAACAGAAAAAGAAAAAACAAAAACAAAACCTGCTCAGACTAAGTCTAGAAAACCTGTCTACCCTACCTACCCCACTACTACTACCTCTAGCAAGCTTACTGTGCTGTTAGCAAGAGTTTCAGTGCTATTTTTAAAGGAAGAAAAGGCCAAACTCAAGTTCCAAATTCCTCCAGCCACAAAAAACTGTTTTAATGGTTCATTTTATAAAAGTCTTGAACTGTTAACTTCTTATACACTCAAAACCTGAGCCTTCCCATGTTCTCTCTTTCCTTTGTCAGAAGACCATGATGTTCCCAGCTATTTTATTTTTGTTTAAAACTGCTCAAGGGAAGCAAGGGGGGAGCAGTGAATCATGAAAGGAATAAAAATGTGTCTTCTCAGAAGGTTTAGAGAACATTTTGTACTAGTCAAGGAAAAAAAACACCCAAACAAAATCAACACACAGGAGTTTATATTTCTTATCTCTCGATCACTCTTTAAATGACCTCTCTGTCCTTTCTGCAGTCCACACCTGAGGAAAGGAGGAGGAGAGAAACAGCTCAAAGTCAACTCAGGAAGCTATGTCACTTGCTGGATCATATGACAAAACTCAGGTATCATTACATTCTTTTATTATTAAAACACCCAGACAGTCCTCCTGTTTCAATACTGTATTACCTTTTTATTAGATATGATGCATGCTATTATCCCTGGTCACATCTGTTTGAAGATAGTACCTTTGTTTCAAAACAAATCTATTTTCAAGTTAGGACATGGGCAACAATATCCATTTCCAGCTTGTCAAATAGGGCATTAAAGGGTAACGAGTGATGCAACCTGTTGGGAATGATGAACAACCACTCCTAACAAGTTTGCACAGGCTTCTTTGCAAGGGACCAGTGCTTTAAAATAGCATTTCTAATCAGACAATGTTTTAAAATCCTTGCCCATATTTAAGTGAAAACTATTACTTTTACTAAAATATTATTTCATCTGTCCTGAAACATATGTAAGGGCAAGCAAAAACTGAGAAACTCTTTACTTCTGAGGTTACTGAAACATTAGTCTGTGAAAACCAACTTCAGGATTTAATTTTGTTTTGTTATAATTCTGAAAGAAAGGAAAAGCAACTCTTAGTCCAAGGAGGTGATACTTCCCCTTCTATCGGGCGCTGGTCAGACCGCAGTTGGAATACTGCGTGCAGTTTTGGGCAACACACTTCAAGAGGGATGTGGATAACCTGGAGAGGGTCCAGAGAAGGGCCACTCGTATGGTTAAGGGCTTGCAGGCTAAGCCCTATGAGGAGAGACTGGGGCACCTGGACCGCTTCAGCCTCCCAAGAGAAGGTTGAGAGGTGACCTTGTGGCTGCCTATAAGTTCATCACGGGGGCACAGAAGGGAATTGGTGAGGTTTTATTCACCAAGGCGCCCCCGGGGGTTACAAGAAATAATGGCCACAAGCTAGCAGAGGGCAGATTTAGACTGGACATTAGGAAGAACTTCTTCACAGTTAGAGTGGCCAAGGTCTGGAACGGGCTCCCAAGGGAGGTGGTGGCTCTCCCCTACCCTGGGGGTCTTCAAGAGGGAACCCACGCGCTCTTTCCTGCCTATGCAGGGGGTCGGACTTGATGATCTATTGCGGTCCCTTCCGACCCTAGCATCTATGAATCTTACTGGTGACATAAGACGACCCTTAAGATATGACTGCGGCATAAAACTGCCATACCCACGCTATAACCTTAATCTGAAGTGGCATGGGTATGTCTACCTGGCAATCACATGTTCACTGGCACACAGTAGGTAACTCAGTTTCCCCTTTATACTCTTAGAGCAGAGTAGATTCTCACATAAACAGTTAGAAGAAGCAGCGGTTAATGATCTGGATCTGGATACCTTAAAATTGGTCTAAAATTCCAGCACAAGGACCACAACTGACAACTTTACAATCTAGGAAAAAAGATGTACTGTATACTGCCAAGGTGATACTAATCTGAGCTAGTAACAGCAACCACTTCAAAACAGGCTCTGCCAACATTCTTGCAAGCAAGCTAAGGAAGTCCAGGTAAGGTAGATAGAAAACTGGCTAGACTGTCAGGCTGAAAGGGCAGACTGTCCGGTTGGCAGTCAGTATCAAGTGGAGTACCCCAGGGATCAGTTCTGGGGCCAATTTTGTTACCTCATCAATGACCTGGAAGACGGGATGGAGTGTACCCTGAGCAAGTTTGCAGATGACACCAAGTGGGGGGGAACAGTAGATACACTGGAGAGTAGGGCAAGGATTCAGGACACATTGACAAATGGGAGGACTGGCCCAAAAGAAATCTCATGAGGTTCAACAAGGACAAGTGCAAAGTCCTGCACTTAGGCCGGAACAATCTCATGCACCCGATACAGGCTGGGGACTGACTGACTAAGCAGCAGCTGTCCAGAAAAGGACTGAGGGGTTACAATGAACACCAAGCTGAATACGAGTCAACAGTGTGCCCTTGTTGCCAAGATAGCTATTGGCGAACTGGGCTGCATTAGTAGGAGTGTTACCAGCAGATCGAGGAAAGTGATTTTTCCCTTCTTTTTGGCACTGATGAGGCTGCATCTGGAGTACTATGTCCAATTTTGGGCCTCCCAGTACAGAGAGGATGTGGACAAACTAGAGAATACAGCAGAGGACAATGGAAATGGTTGGAGGGCTGGGGAACATGACTTATGAGGAGAGGCTGAGGGAGCTGGACTTATTTAGTCTGCAGAAGAAAAGACTGAGGGGGGAATTAATTAATAGCAACCTTCAACTACTTGAAGGGCGGTTCCAAAGAGGATGGAGCTAGACTTTTCTCAGTAGTGGTAGATGAAAGAACAAGGAGCAACAGTCTCAAGTTGCAGCAAAGAAAGTTTAGGTTAGATATAAGGAAAAACTCTCTAACCAAGAGCGTAGTAAAGCACTGGACCAGATTACCCAGAGAGAGGTGGTGGAATCTTTATCCTTGGGAGTTTTATGACCCAGCTGAACAAAGCCTTAGCTGGATTCATCTAATTGGTGATGGTCCTGCTTTGAGCAGGGGGTTGCACTAGATGACCTCCTGAGGTTCCTTCCAACCCTAACTTTCTATGATTTTAAGTTTTCTGAACTAGCTATAACCTAATCACTTTCCTTTGCAAGGACAAAGTGAACTTCAGTACACGTGGCACAGCATACAAAAAAATAAATACTGATACGGACAAAATCTCTTGCAGAAATCCCAACCCCTAGAGAAAGGCAGAAGAAAACAGCATGTGGCACTGGATAGTCTTATTATTTAATATGTTTGGAAGGCATGGAGGGCAGCATAGGATGGTAACAAGGGCAGCACACATTTTTATAGATTCATAGATTGTAAGGCAGGAAGGGACCTTGGAAGATCATTGGGTCCAGCCCCCTGCATCAAGCAGGAAAGACAACTGGGGTCAGGTGACCCCAGCAACGTGACAATCCAGTTTCCTCTTGAAGATTTCTGGAGTAGGCGATTGCACCACCTCTGGAGGGAGCTTATTCCACAGTCTGGTTACCCTGATTGTGAAGTACAGTACAGTCGCATCATACGCGCATTTAACTTGCGCGAATTCAACTTTACACGGGGGGGGGGCAGGGCTTCGGTTTGCGGCAGTGGCGGGAGGTTTTGGCAGTGTGGTGGTGGCCGGGCAGCACACAGTCATCCCCCCCCCCCGGCCTGCCGCTGCCGTCGGCCACACAGCTCCAAGCACGGCTTCGCAGCGGCAGTGGGAGGTTTTGGAAGCAGAGTCAGTTTTGATTAAGCGCAACTATGCACGATTTTCACCTTACACGATGACCTCGGAACCTAACCCCTGCGTAAGTTGTGACACGCCTGTAGTTTTTCCTAATGCTGAGTCTGAAACGGTCTTCCAGCAGTTTGTGACCATTACACCTAGTTTTCCCCCGCAAGTGTGCCATGATGAACAGTTGTTCACCAAGCCCTTAATATACACCTCTGATGTAGCTGTAAGCTGCGACCAAGTCCCCTCTCAGCCATCTCTTTTTCAGGCTCTCTCTGATCATATGGGTTGCCCTTCTCTGGACTCTCTCAAGCTATACCACGTCCTTTTTATAGTGCGGTGCCCAGAACTGGACGCAGTACTCCAGCTGCAGTCTCACCAATGCCAAGTAGAGTGGGAGAATCGCTTCTTTGGTTTTGCTGGAGGTGCATCAATTGATGCATGCCAGGGTATTGTTAGGCTTGCTGGCTACAGCGTTGCACTGCTGGCTCATATTCATACTGTGGTCTATTATTACCCCGGGTCCCTTTCATTCATAGTGCTGGTCAGGTTGGTGTTGCCAAGCCTGTAGGTGTGCAAGGGATTGGTCATCCCCAGGTGGGGACTTTACATTGCTCAGCCTTGAACTTCATCTGGTTCCGATCTGCCCAACTTGCAAACCTGTCTAGGTCCACCTATATCTGCAGCCTGTCTTCAAGCATGACCACGCTTCCCCATAACTTGGTGTTGTTTGCAAACTTGGCCAGTGAGCTCTTCACCCCCACATCCAAATCATTAAGATGTTGAACAGCACTGGACCAAACACCGACCCATGAAGGACACCACTGGCCACTAATAATAAGGGCAGCACCACTGGTAATCATTAGGTTAAAAGTAATTCTGTTTTCAGTTCTTAGGGTTTTACTGTGGCTATCTGGACAAATGCCTACTCCCAGTTAGAGTTCTTTCTGCCACCAATTCCACTGTAACAAAAAAGGGAACTCCTTTTTGCAGAGTAAAGCCATGAAAACATATTTACAGGCAGTATTAACTTTTTCTGCATACAGTAACAGGACCCAACAGAAATTATTCCTCCATCCATCTGTCCCATCTTTGTTCCCAATAGATACAAGACAGAAGGATCTTACATGGCAATTTTAAAAGTTAGTTAACAAAGAAACTAGGACCATAATAATAAAGGAGAAAACTAAAAAACAAGCAGGTTAGGGTTTTAATGTTTATCTTGTCTTAACCATTCTATATGACCTTTTCTCTGATATTTCATCTCCTCAACCTGCCAGGCCCCACAGGTCAAATAAGTGGTACACGGTTGGTCTGCAGGCTGGATCCAATGCAGAATCAGAGCACTGGCCTGACCCAACCCCACATGCCAGCCTGATCTAGCAAGCGGGAACACGTCATCCAGCCTGCAGGGCTCCCCATGCCCCAGGTCCGGAAATTAGGTAGCAGGGGAATGGTGGCAGCAATAGTTGCCGCTTCCCTGCTGCCAAGTTTCCAGACCATGGGGGAGACCCATGGGTTGGATGACGTAACACCACAGGCCAGAGGTTTATCTCATTTAAAAAGAAAACACCACACAGACCCCCAATTAGCCAAGCACTGCATTTTGCTATTTCAAGAGCTTGCCTTCAGAGTTCACCATAAGCTGTATGTAGAATTAACCTTTTTCCAATGACAGGAACCATAATGGAAGGTAAGAGTGGTTCCTGGCACTCCGATTTTCAGTGTCAGCTACTGCTTTCTGGAGGAATCAGGATAAGGAAGTAGGGCTGGAAGGGGGCTCACAAGGTCATCTAGTCCAGTCCCCTGCTCAAAGCAGGATCATCCCCAACTAAACCATTACAGCCGAGTATCCATCCAGCCTGCTCTTGAAAGTTCCTAATGTCCAGTCTAAATCTGCCCAGGTAAGCCTCTTAGAGATAATTATCCAAAACTGATCAAAATCATTCTGTAGTTCATACCTACCAACATCTTGTCTATACAAAGTTGCATCAATTTTTAAAAACCAAGTAAAAGCTAATTTGGATAAATGAGTGCAGAACCCCTTTGTGAAGGCTTGTAAAATTATTTAAACCTGACATACTAATTTAGCTTAAATCAATTCCTTACCAAAAATGAGCCATTTGAAATTACTTTGAAAAGAGTAATTTTCCCCTCCAGTAATTAAACCAGTTTTAATTCAATTCTTTATTAAACTGGTGCATGTGTGCAGAGACAATACTCCATGTTCATGCTCCGCAATAAGAGCCCACTCATGTACACACACACATGCATGCACACATGCATGCAGGCACACAGCTGTTTAACAAGTGAAATCCATCAATTGCAATGAATCCATCAGATGCAATTAAAGTTACTGTCTGATTAGGTTAAAAGATCACAAAGAAGATGAAAGAAGCCTTTCCTTGAGTTCTCATCTTTCTTCTTCATGGTTCAAAGACCTGTTACTCTGAAAAAAGTTTTACATAGAAATATCTAAAATTGTATTTCTGAAAAATTTCCATCTATCCAAACTAAGACTGATGCAAAAAAGCTAACCATTGCACATCATAAATTGGGGTAACTGAAAAATTAGCTCCCTCTAATTGAGTGTGTAAAATAATCTGCCTGTCCCGTCCCTTTAAAAACAAAAACAAAAAAACCCCTCACATAACTTGGGAGATCATTTCAAAATTTCAGGCTGGACATAAGAAAGAACTTCTTTACTGTCCAAGCCCCACAAGGTTTGGAATAGATTGCTGCCAGAAGTGATTCAAGCACCTACTCTGAGCGCCTTCAAAGGACATCTGGATGTCTATCTTGCTGGGATCCTATGATCCCTGCCAACTTCCTGCCCCTGGGGCAGGGGGCTGGACTCGATGATCTTCCGAGGTCCCTTCCAGCCCTAATGTCTATGAAATCTATGAAAATACATTCAAATCTAGTTGTGGGGAAAAAAAAATTCAAAGATGAGTGAATCATAAACAAGACAGTGACTTCACCACAGGAGTCTTCAGCCAAATTAATGGGATAGTCACAGGGCTTCAGTGAACTGTGCCAAAACAGGAACAGCTGACTTGACCAAGTGCTGCTTGATGAATCAGCCGGTGCTTGCTCGCAACGTGGGAGAGACCCTTGTCAGGCAAATGGAATCCTACTGCATTCTCCAAGGCTTGGCAAATGTAGGGATGAGGACCTGTGCAACTTCTTATGCCCTCAGGCTATCCTGGAGGATGTTTCTAAATCTCATCACGTGCCTAGGATCAAAGCGAGTCACTCAGAGATGAGAATTTCCATAAGGTAGGGAGCTGCAGTGGCAGCAAGTAAAATTGTGAAGAAGAAAAAATGGACCAGGCAACTGGTGAAGAAAGAGAGACCACCTCTTCTTTAAAAGTTACCAGGTAGAATTTACTCAGAGTCATACTTTAAAACAGAAATGCTGCTCATCAGCATAAATTAGTTGGCAGATTCACTTATGTTGCCCACAGGCAGGTGGGTCCTTCAGACCAGTGCCCTTCACATCATTAAAGCAGTCACCACAAATGACACTTTGCAGGAAGTTTTTGGGCTCCCTGGCACAGAGAGTTACTGCTTCTCCTGAAGCAAGTAAAACTTAAAACAGGCAGTGGAAAGGACCCAGCCATCTGGTACCTCATAAATATTAAGTCTCTAATCCTCCATTGAAGTAGTCTGAAGGTGGTCATACTACAGATATATTCTGACCTCAGACATCTACAAATCCAGTTTTAGAAATAAAAGTAGCATGGAAAATCTACTGTTTGGAGGCAGCGTAGATATGCACTGCCAACAGACTTAACCTCTCCCCACATACAAGAGTGAGAGCGTGTGCAAGGAGAGAGCACACAAACTTTCACGGACCCAAGTTCACTTCATCAGATGCTGATGGAATGAACTTAGGTTCACAAAAGCTTATGCATGCATGTGCTCTCCCCCCGCCCCGCACCTATATAATCTTATTTAGCTGGTCTATAAAGGTGCATACCTACCCTGCCTTCCAACCAACTTCAGACTAACATGGCTAACTACGTCTCAAAGTTACTGGTAGCCATGGCTATTTTGTTCCTGCTAGTTAAAATTAATTTAGAAAAGGGTTACATGTCCAGATGACTTCGCTCCAGAAATGGTCCTAAATTCATTCCTGAACCATACAATTTTATGGATTCTCTTACCAACCCCTGGTAAAGTGGGTAAGATGTTCCCTGCACATAGATTTACCACCTCTTATAGTCCTTAATGCTCTCAGGACTGCCTGTAAAAGGACACTGGGACAAGGAGTCATACTGAGGAAGATGAAGAACTGAGACTAACTGGACAAGCAGCCTACGATTTGGGGTGGGGGGAGGGGAAGGAGTCTAGAAGAGGCTGAACAAGATAAAACTGGGGAGAGAAGAGCAAGATGGGAAGGAGAATGGACTGGGACAAAGTCAGAAGGGGAAAAGGGCATGGGAAGGAGAGGGAGAGTTTAGGTAGAATACAGCTTGAAGGGAATAAGAAGTGGTGGTGCATGCGACTACATGAGCACAACCCTCAAAGCCTACAACAGAACCCAAGAGTTTCTGGCTGTCACTATTTTGCTGAAAGCAGAGATCTGTGAAGCCCTTCCCTTTCAGTACCATTTCATAGACTATATCAGCTTACTATTGTGCAACCCGAGAGGTTGCACAATGGATAGGAAAGGCCGAACCCTGCTGATGACCCACAGAGGGGTCAATATGGTGTTATGTAATGTATTTTTGTTTGCTTTTATTAGCACCTGGGAAGTTACACACATCATCAGGATACTGCAACCTCAGAAGTCAAGAACTGAAGTTTAAGAAATGCTAGAATTAAGGCCTGAGCCACCTTAGAGTTAGCCCCTGGTGGCTATGCACTAAGACATACTTTTTAATTACATATTTTAGAAAGGGTCATTGCCTCCATCCTGTGCATAAAAGAAACAGCGCTCTAACAAACAGTTCTTCAATATTTTGTTTTCATTAGTTAGTGTATAGTCCTAGGTCTTATTTATTAAGACATATTAAAGCCCTGCTCAGAAGATACAATTACTACTTTCTTCACAGGCTATTTTACAGTGATTGGAGCAACGTCATCCAAATACTCCATGAACAAATGCATCTTTTCACAATACTCCCAGGAGATGAGGACATGCTACAGATGCACAGAGATTAGACACCAGAAGTTAATAAGGAAAGGAACTGCAGGAAGAGAAAGGTTGGTTTCCTGAGTTTAATGTTACCAAATGATGCCCTAGTGAAATGGATTCTATATTGGAATCCAAAACATTTACTAATATTGAATGCCCAATTGAAGGCAACTGGAACACAAAATTTCAGAGTAATTACTATTATATGGCTTTTTTATGCTTCAAGCACAGCTCCCACTGAGTTCATTTGCAGCTGTGAGCACTCAGCACTTCTGCAAAGCAAAATTTAAGTGTAAAGTCAGACATCCAAGTGAAAAGTTTACTTTAATTAGCTTGCTCAGCAGCTGCAGGAATAAAATCCAACTCACCAGGGCAGCATTCAATCACTTTAACAGTCAGGAGACCAGCCTCTCTCTTCCTGCAATCCCTTCTCTCATTCACTACATACAAACTTTTACAACAAAAGCTTCCTACACTATGAAACCACAATTTCTCATCCAAGCTGATCTATCCTGGGGGGGAGGGGTTCTATGGAAATGAGTTGTACTGGAAACCTTAATCCCAGGATTGCCTCTTTTGTGGGGCGGAGGGTTGGAGGGAGGGTACTTGACTTCACAATCTTAATGTAGGTTTTGCGGAAGCAAAAATAAGTATTATCAGATGTGAACTGAAGTCTGAATTCACAGATTCATAGATGCTAGGGTCGGAAGGGACCTCAATAGATCATCGAGTCTGACCCCCTGCATAGGCAGGAAAGAGT
>NW_005841871.1:2789702-2790099 GCF_000455745.1 Alligator sinensis
TCTAGCCAATTCGCCACCCACCGGACTGTGTAGTCATCCAAGTCACAGCCCCTTAACTTGTTCACCAGTATGGTGTGGGATACCATATCGAAGGCCTTCCTGAAGTCTAAGTATACGACATCAACTCCTACTCCTGCATCCTGGTGTTTTGTAACCTGGTCATAAAAAGAGACTAGATTAGTCAGGTATGATCTACCTGCTACGAACCCGTGCTGGTTTCCCCTCAGCATAATTTGTCCTGCCGGGCTCTCGCAAATGTGAGCCTTGATAATTTTTTCAAAGACTTTGCCAAGGATAGAGGTGAGACTGACTGGCCTATAGTTGCCTGGATCCTCCTTCCTCCCCTTCTTGAAAATGGGGACCATATTGGCCCTTTTCCAGTCCTCTGGGACCTGGC
>NW_005841871.1:2790133-2808676 GCF_000455745.1 Alligator sinensis
AGTGCCTTCAGTACCCTCGGATGGAGCTCATCCGGGCCTGCCAACTTAAACGCATCCAGTTCCTTCAAGTGACTCTGCACCATCTCAGGGTCTACGCATGGTAGTCTGGCGCCTTGCTGCTGCCTCTCCACAATCCTAGTGAGAGACTTGTCTTGCCCCTCACTCAGGAACACTGAGGCAAAGAACTCATTGAGGAGTTCAGCCTTGTCCCCCCTGTCCGTCATCAATTGCTTATGCCCATCTAGTAGGGGTCCTATTCCACCCTGGGCCTATGAAGGAACCTTATGTTACCTTATATTGGGATTCATAGCTCTTCTCATAACAGTAAATGCCAAAACATCAAGCCTAGTTACAGGCTAACACTTTCATAGGATGGACTTGCCACAAAAGACTGACTGAAGTCTAATAAAAGATATCAGATTTACCCAAAGAACCTTGTCTGCCTATGTCCTTAGACCAACACAGATGCAACCTATACCCCTGTGACTGAAGTTGTTACTTGTACATGCGCCTGCTATTTCTTCTAGCTCCTACCCTGGGGGTCTTTAAGAAGAGGCTGATGCCTACCTGGCTGGGGTCATTTGAGCCCAGTTTTCCTCCTGGCTAGGCAGGGGGTTGGATTTGAAGATCCACAAGGTCCCTTCTGACCCTACTTCTATGATTCTGGCCCCAGACCATACACTACAGCAGTGGTGAGAGTAAGCCAAACCTTAAAAATTGCAAATGGGCCAAGAGTCCATGAGAAGAGAAGACAGATGGAGATTGCCCAGCTGGTAGCACTACACCTTACCTCAGCTTCCTGAGCTTCCCAGTGCCCATGAAGGGAGAGTCCTGTGCTTTGGGAACACAGTGGGGCTTTCTTGGAAATAACTGTCTGCTCTTTTCAGGTGCTGTAGCCAGCCCCATGCTGCACTACAGTCCCATCAGCATGAATGGGGCCACCAAGGGTGGGTCTCCTCTGCCCTTCTAGCTGCCCAAGTTTTCACAGGGCTTCAGAGCCCAGGAACTGCTGTTTGTCTCAATTCAGCAGCAGAAGAGGGTCTGAGCAGCATTCAGTGGGGGAGAGTGGGAGGCGAAAGGCATTGACAATGACACCCAAGCCAGCCAGAGCCTGCACTGACACGCTGTTGAGCTCAGAGCTTTTATGCCACTCAGGAGCTGAGCACCATTACTGCTGCTTGGCCCCCCTTTTCCCCCAAAGGCTAAATTCAGTGGGGAGGAGAAGACAAACAGCAGCTACACTCAGTTCTAGGCCCTGGGTGAACAGTGCTGTCACTCAGAGGATTCTAGGAAAGCAGGCTAGAAGGAACCTCACACCGTCAGCTAGTCCAGCCCCCTGCTTAAGGCAGGATCATCCCCAACTAAGCCATCCCAGCCTAGTGTCTCTTCAACCTGCTTTCAAAAATTTCCAAGGACAGAGATTCTAAAATGTCTCTTGGCAGTCTGTTCCAATGCTTGACCACCCTTGTAGCCAGAAAGCACCTCCTAATCTCCAACCTAAATTTTCTATGCTGCAGCTTGAGTGCTTCTAGTCCTGTTCCTATGGCTACAGAGAAACGCCCGTCTCTGTCTCTATAACCATCCTTCACGTATTTGAAGACTGTTCTCAAATTGTCCCCTCAGTATTCTCTTCTCCAGACTAAGCCAACCTATCTCTTTCAGCATTTCCTCAGAAGTCTTGTCTTCCCAACCTGAATTAAACTGCAGCCAAAAGATGGGGAGGAGGGGCAGGAGCATATACCTGCACAGACATGCCAGTGACAGACCATTCACAGAGGCTTTGCAGGCTGCATTTGGCTCATGGGCCAGAGGGTGAGCACCACTGGCCTAGAACATCTCCCAAGTCTCAGAATTTGCACATTTTGAAGTTAAGTGTCAAAAGAAGTGGAAACAGGTGAAGAGAAGCTACTAACAGATAATCTCTGAAAACATCTCTATCCTTGAGAAAAATTTGGAGCAGTTGAGCACTTAAAATTCTGACCAGAAACAAGGGTGGCTGGCTGGGTGCAGTTATAGTCTCGACAAAGATACTGTACATCTCCTTAATAGCCATTTACCTCCCCTACAGAATTCCACTGCAGTTCAGAGTCATGTTCTAGGAATACTGAATAGCAAAGGATAAAGTTAAGTTCAGTTCTTACTGAAGACAATCTGTACAAGACAGCAAACTAACTTAAGCCACAGCAAACACACCAATGCTCATACAATCTTCCAAGCAAGGAATGCTGTGGGGCACAACTTGAAAAAATCCACTTGACAGGCTCAAGGCAAAGGCCTTTTCTTACTCTTCCACCCCTCTTAGTAGAGTTGAACTTAGTCCCCACACAGTGATTTCATTGAAAGGGGGCTACACTACTATGGGTTAGGTTTCACCCTGCAAGATAAGAGTCTACACATAGTAGCGAACAAAGAACAGCTGACAGGCTGTAAAGCCCCACACTTCTTTATCTTACAGTAAACTGGTTATATACTCATGCCCTCATCACATCTTTAAATCCTACTGTAGGCAGGGTCTGACTGCCAATAATAAAGGTAGGTGATAGGTACCTTTTCAAATGGATTAAGCCAATGGGAACCAATGTTTTTAGCAGGCTTGCCACAATTTAAGCCTGCACCCTCCAAGTGCCACTCTGATTCTCTGCATCAGCCTGATCTGCTGCTCTGCTTCCGATCCTGTGTTCCCTGCCTGAACTCCCTGGGGAGTTCAAGAGGAGTGGTTGCTCCTCAAGGGAGCGATCCTCAATGCACAAACTAAGTCTATTCCATCTCGGAGGAAAGGCAGCAAGAGGGCACAGCAGCCCCCCTGGCTCTCCAGGGACCTAGCAGACCTCCTGAGGCTAAAAAGAAAGGCCTACAAAGGATGGAGGATGGGAGTCACCTCCAAGGAGGATTATTCTGCACTGGTCCGGTCCTGTAGGGAGCAGACCAGGAAAGCCAAGGCTGCAACTGAACCCCAGCTAGCTTTGAGCATCAAGGACAATAAAAAGTCCTTTTTCAGATATGTGGGGAGCCGGAGGAAAAGCAGAGGCAACATTGGACCCCTGCTGGCCCAAGAAAAAGCCAACCTATTAAATAGGTACTTTGCATCAGTCTTTCATCAGCCCCATGGGACGCCCATGCCCGCTACAGGGCCGGGAAGTCCGGGTGAGGGTGATCCCCTGCCCTCCATTAATGCTGACTCTCTGAAGGAACATCTTGAGAAGCTGGATACCTTCAAGTCAGCTGACCCTGACAATCTTCACCCCAGGGTACTCAAGGAGCGGGCGAGCATCATAGCCCAGCCTCTAGCACGGATCTTTGAAAACTCTTGGCGCTCTGGTGAAGTGCCCGAAGACTGGAAGAAGGCCAATGTGGTGCCTATCTTCAAGAAAGGGAGGAAAGTGGATCCGGCTAACTATAGGCCCATCAGCCTGACTTCTATCCCGGGGAAGATCTTAGAAAAGTTTATTAAAGAGGCCATCCTTAATGGACTGGCCGACGCCAACATCTTAAGGGATAGCCAGCACGGGTTTGTTGCGGGTAGGTCTTGCTTGACCAATCTCATTTCCTTCTACGACCAGGTGACCTATCACCTGGACAAGGGAGAAGAGATTGATGTCATATATCTTGACTTCAAAAAAGCCTTCGATCTGGTGTCCCATGATCGCCTCTTGGAGAAACTGGCCAATTGTCGCCTTGGGTCCTCCACGATCCACTGGCTGGAAAATTGGCTCCGGGGTCGGACCCAGAGGGTAGTAATCGATGGAAGTCACTCATCGTGGTGTCCTGTGACCAGTGGGGTCCCCCAAGGCTCTGTCCTTGGACCCATACTGTTCAACATCTTCATTAATGATGTGGACACTGGAGTCAGAAGCGATCAGAACTGGCCAAGTTCGCCGATGACACCAAACTTTGGGGCAAAGCATCCACACCAGAAGACAGGCAGGTTATCCAGGCTGACCTGGACAGGCTCAGCAAGTGGGCGGACGAGAATCTGATGGTGTTCAACGCCGATAAATGCAAGGTTCTCCACCTTGGGAAAAAAAACCCGCAGCATCCTTATAGGCTCGGCAGTGCTATGTTGGCTAGCACTATGGAAGAAAGAGACTTGGGGGTCATCATTGACCACAAGATGAACATGAGCCTGCAATGCGATGCGGCGGCTAGTAAAGCGACCAAAACGCTGGCTTGCATCCATAGATGCTTCTCAAGCAAATCCCGGGACGTCATTCTCCCCCTGTACTCGGCCTTAGTGAGGCCGCAGCTGGAGTACTGTGTCCAGTTTTGGGCTCCACAATTCAAAAAGGGGTGACCACCAGTATCTGGGGGAACGTTTGTTCACCAGAGCGCCCCAAGGGATGACGAGGTCGAATGGTCACAAATGACTTCAAGATCGTTTCAGGCTGGACATAAGGAAGAATTTCTTTACTGTCCGAGCCCCCAAGGTCTGGAACAGCCTGCCACCGGAGGTGGTTCAAGCGCCTTCATTGAACACCTTCAAGATGAAACTGGATGCTTATCTTGCTGGGATCCTATGACCCCAGCTGACTTCCTACCCTTGGGCAGGGGGCTGGACTCAATGATCTTCCGAGGTCCCTTCAGGCCCTAATGTCTATGAAATCTACTGCTGTACCTTCCACCTGTCCCTTCCCTGATCCGCCACATGCCACACACGGAGGCTCCCCATGCCACAGGTTGACTACCCCTGAACTGAGCAATCTTAGGTGAGCAAACTGAATCCCCCATACATTTTCCTTAAAAAGTGAGTGAGCTTCTACCCTCTCCTATCTCCCCCCAATGAATTCAGCTGCAGGGAAAAGAGGGGGTGAGCAGAAGCAGCTTTCAAACAACTCCACAATCCATCAGGTGAGTGCAGCTGCTGTTTGCTCCCCATTCTTCCTCCTCCTTCCTCCCTCCCTCTCCAAATGACCTCAGTGGCAGAGGAAGAGGGGATGAGTGTGGGGGAGGGTGAACAGAGGCGTCAACCCACACCCTGGGCTGCAGAGCTACTGAATAGCAGGGATTCCAGGAAGACCATGCACTGACCAGCCAGTGAGATCAGAGAGTTCACAGCATACATGGAGCTCTGGGCAGGAGCTATGTTGATGTGCTGGTGAGCTCAGAGGGCTCACTGATACCCAGAATTCCAGGCAGGGGGATGTGGTCACACCTCCTTCAGCTGTGTAACTTATACAGTGAAGAAGTGCTTGCAGCACATGTGCCACACTGCTGAAGGGGATGTCCCTACACCCCCCCCACCCCAAGGAGCTTGGATCCAGAAGTCTATTCTGTAGCTAAAATTTTCCAACACACAAATGTTTTAAAAATTAGGTGCATGTGTGTAAACAGTGGAATGACAGAATTCATTGCAACTTCCCTACCACAATGCATCATAGCCACTTAGACGTAACACATTCTGCTGGCAATCAGTTTGTTGGGGGGGGTTTTTCGGTTGGCTTCAGCAATTTACAGAAGATAACAGTTTACCCTTAAAACAACATTTTAAGGATGCAAAAGATGTGGAAAATTATACATTAGGGTTGGGATAAAAAACAGGGGCGTGGAAAAAACTAAGAAATTTTCAAGGAGCTCATTACAAAAACCTGTATTTTTAAATAAGACACTAACTTTAAACTTAAAACAACATCAAATGCTTTATACAAATGGTATAGCTTGATTCAAAAAGTAACCAATTAAAAACAGCATGGAACACGTTGTAGCTTCAGAACTGCTGTAATAAATTAACAAGTCATTCCAATGGCTGCACATTACAAAGCATATTTTTTTCAAAATGTCTTTGTAGAGAATTTTGCCTAAGCCCTTCAAATATGCTTTGGAGGCAAGGGCAAAGTTACTATAATTGAACTGAACTGGACATGGATAATAACCTGCAAAATAAAGGATAAGAAAAATACCTTTTGTATTTTCTTTGGATCTTTCTGTGAATTTTCTCCAACAGGTGTTTTTCCAAATAACTTCCAGCCCAAGTCATTTTGCTTCTCAAGTCTTGCATTCTGTTTTCTAGCAAATAAATTCCTACAGAAAGAATAAATTATAAAGATTAAAATGAACAGACATTCATCGGGGAAAGGAGGCTGCACCCTTCGTTTATACAAACTGCATGTTTCACACTGTCCTACCAGATATCAGTTCTATGATTTCCATGCTTCAGGGAGGGATTCGCTCCTTTCTGTAGCACCCTATTCAAGCCAAGTACTGAAAATTAAATTCATTTGTTGCCATAGTAACAATTACACATTGACTGTTTTACCTAGGGAAAAAAAAAAGCTTACTTAATGAGTTCCTTAAAAATACCCTGCCACTTTTGGCAATATAATCTAGTGTAGACAGATTAACATTGCCAAAAAAAAAAAAAAAATCAGTGCAGCTCCAATAGAAGGAGCAACTATATGAATGCCAGAAGAAACACGCCTTGAAAGTCACTATAGTTGTTTTAAGCACTATGCTACAGCCCTCTGCATAGCACAAGTTAACTCAGACATCAGCAGCCACCAAGCCTTAGTACTGGCGTCACAAAGGTTACACCAACAGTATTAAGTACAGATATTTAACTGATATATATTTAACATGTTTAACACACGTTATTTTATACATTTTATTTAATGTGTATATGAATTCACACACTTAGCTCATGACATAGAAGCTGTGTATTTGAGACTGACTATAACCAAAACTATTCTTTACTCTCATCTACGTGGGAGTTTTTCATGGAGTCTTTTCCACTGTTGCTACCTGCAGTTCAGGGTTTATGCCTAGAAATAACAACTGGATCATTAAAAAAGAAAAAAAAAAGAAGAGCACCTGGGCTGCGTTAAGACAGTGATGTACAGAGTTCCTGCACCACAATGTCCCCAAAACCTGCTCAGTATCGGTATCTGCAACTGCAGCTACAATCCCAACAAACAGAATATCTGTACTTTACCAGTAGTTACCACTGGTGAAAAAGGTGGTAGCTGACAACTGTAGTAAAAATAATTTAAGTCTAGTAGTAACTATAGCATTAGAGGAAGTCTAACATTTCATGTAGTTGTCAAAAAAAAAAAAAACCACCCCATGAAACCATCACTGTCCAGGTGCTTTAAAAACAGACAACGCATATCAATAGGCAAAAAAACTATAATAAATAAAAAAGTTGTGTATTCTATATAAGTGTTATAAAAGAGCATTTTCAAATGTTTCACATCTACATTTAAAGAATGTCCACACTTCCCTGCCTCTGGTTTACTGCCTGCTGCAGTTGTGACAGAATGCATTCATTCTGAACACTTCATTGTTTAAATGCATCCTTTTGATTTAACTTTTAATAGACTTGCTAAGCTCTTTAGTGATCTAACTAGCTAAACATTTCCAAAACCTTTGTTGTCAGAAGAGAACCATCACTGATTATAGACATTGTGGCACTGTCTGCAAGTATAAAAGCCTACACCCAATTTTGCCTGCTTCCTTTTTTTTTTTTTTTTTTTTAAAAACTTAAACACTTCTTGAAGAGACAAGCAGCAGCTATCAAATGTTCCAATTCCGAGTTGTTAAATACTTACAATTAACTATTTCATTTATAATACCATGACAGCTTACAAGCCATTTCTTTAGCAAAGATTACACAAGGAAGACAAGGAACTAGCTGGACTTCCAACACCTCTTTATGGGTTAAACTTTTATAGTTTACATTTACAAACTGCTGTACAAATAAGAAAATTTGCCAAACTTACAAGTTTTCTCATTTTTGCTTAACATGTCACATGCATACTCCAGAACAGTTTAATTCAGGTGGGAGGAAGGAGGGGAGACCACATGCCACAGACAAGTGATTGGGGAGGTATCTGGACTGCAGCAATACTATTTTAGTGGTTCGGCCCATTTATTTACATGAATGGATTACACATGGTTCAGTAGCCTTGAGGGTATAGTTAACCAGAAAACAAAAAGGACCTTTTAAGTCATCATCGGATTAAACTGAATATAAGATCAAGGGGTATGGAAATAACTACATCATTAGTGGCAGCTGGTGCCCAATGGAGTGGTTACACTACAGAACACGTATATGCACAGGATGGCCATTCCCTACCTCTCCCTCTCCCAACCCCAACACTAAAACAACAGTGAGCAGGACAGGTGAGAATGCTGTGGTGGAAGACTAAGGAAACTGCTTAGGGATGAACTTAGTACCTACCCACTCTATCCTCTCTCACAGTCCTCTTGCTTTCAGATGATAAAACAGATATTTATTGTAAAAAATGGGATGGGATCTTTTAGCTCTCTCGACTGGGGACAAAAACAGATGCCTGCACACCTTTCATAGGGCACACCTTTCATAGATGAAACAAGTATATGCTTGCACAAAATCATCCTTTTGCACATGAAAGGTTTCCAAGGCTGTCAGAGTTTTTTCATAAGCACAGTAATCACATGAAAAACTGAAAGGTTAGTGTGTGATTTTCTTCCACTTCACACCCACAGTGGAGGTTGCTAGTACATGCTAAGTACAAAACAATGCCCTGGCCTTCTTCCCAACAAAATTTAGAAATGACAGGCTACAATCTGTCCTTATCCTAAGAGCAAAGAGAAGATAAGTTAGGACAATAAATGTAAGTCAGGCATTGGTTCTCCTCTCCACTAAGTATTTGTAGAACAAACAGAGATTAATACATAAAGGTCAACGCTGTGCGTTTTTTAAACCAACGAAACTAATGTATGTTTTTCCTCTATTGCAATAAACCCAAGCATAAGTAGAGCCTGAAGCAACCTCAGCCACCAAAAAAACCCATTACTAAAAGTACCTACATACAGTCTTTCTTCTTTAAGTACATAGGAAAGTAGGTAAACAAGATTTACAAGGTATAAGAACAGCAAATCTAGTCATCGGGTTACCAAGTTTTCTGGTGATAGCTTTCATATCCTCTAATATTTGATATTCTAATTTCCCAGATTTGAAGTTTGTTTCCCATGACCATTTACTTCTCACAGATATACTGGATAGCATACAAATGCAAGGGAGCAAATCTACTTGGGTATTTGTCAATGTAATCATTAGTACATATACTAACTTGTATTATACAAGAGTACAAGCATCAAATTATGCAATACAAATTAAGAGGACAACTTGTCCAGACGTGGTGGTAAGCAACCAGGTCACCTGGTTGGGGTCCCAGCATAGTTTTGTATTAAGAATAGACCAAGACAAATCAGACCCTGTGCCATATCAGTTAACAGTAAATTTAAGCTCCACCACCAATAGGTAACTCAATATGAGAGAAGTACATGCTTTAGGTTGTTTTCTTTGCACGTTTTGCTAATAGTAATCTGTTCTTTATATATCAAATCAGCATGTTGTCAGATTTACAAAAGTAATCTGTACACGTGTAATTTGCAACATTAAGTGCTTGCTTCTAGATGCTTATCGCTACAACACTAGATCTTTCACATGACTCATTCAGAGTTGCATTTCATTTTTTTGTCAGGGTAGAAAAAATGGAGGGGGTGAGGGGAGAAGAAAGAGGACCAACCCTTCCACAAGCTTAAAAAAAAACCTACATGTGTGGGAGCTGGGGAAAAGAGTATTTGATCAAACAATATGGCTAGTAAATTATATAGTATTGTTAGGCTTAGCCTACAAAAAGCCTTAACTGAAACTGTTGACTTCTCATCCATATGGTTTCTACAATAAATTTGTGGAGACAATCCCCAGATTAAAGGCAGCAAACTGCTTGGGCTTCTTTCATATACACATTCCTGGGACTTTGCTGGTGCCCAAACTCCTTTCTGACACCCTTTCCCTGTCACTTGTAGCATGTTGCCCCTCTGACAACAATATTGTTAGTAAGAGGTAGTTGAGACAAAGCTCTATTTTGCTTCTATTCTACCAAGGTAAAAAAGGTATGCTACCAAACTACATGCACATAGTTAAATTGAATACTTAGTACTGAGATTCTAAAAGATTCCACTCAGCCGATTACACAGATCTTGACATGGTCCCCACACATTTAAAAATAAGCAGCAAAAGGAGAAGAGAGATAAACATTAAAATGCTCATTAAGATTTGGAGTCAGCATCCACTGAAACCAAGATAGATGACCTTTACTTAGAGCTACTGCTTTTAAGTGCACAGCCTGTTCACACTCAGACAGGTCTTCCAACACTGAAGCTTAGATTCTGGAGCACAAGGTGGCTCCTTCCAAAACAGGGGTAGGCAAAATGCGGCCCGCCAGGCCATTCTATCCGGCCTGCGGAGCCCATAAAAAATGTAGAAAATTAATATTAATCTGTCCCTGGTTGCCTGTCATGCGGCCCTCGATGGCTTGGCGAAACTCAGTAAGCGGCCCTCCGCCCAAAATAATTGCCCACCCCTGTTCTAAAACCATCAGGTGGTCAGCTGGAAATCATCTGGTCACATCTCTAGCACAAGATCGAATCAGAAACAGGTCAGGCAGATTCTGCAACAAAGTCTGTTACGCTTCTGTACTGCCGACAGATACCTAGGCTCCACCAACTCTTCAGGGCAAGAACCTTCTCTTCCTGTTTTGTACAACTCGAAACAAACAGTTCACAATCAAAAGGTTTCCTTTAAGCTTGAGCTGCCAGATCACAAAAAACAAACAGTGTGTGGGACAGTCTATCCCTGTCTGAGCAGCTCTGACTGAGACTTTTTTTGAGAACATAAAGCTGATAAGCATCATATCTGAGGCAACACTGTGCTGAAAAGTTTTGCGCCAAATAATAATCTGTGTAAGGTTCAGGTTAAGCAAAATAAGTCAACTGTCTTCTTAGTCTCTTCTGCCTTCTAAACTTGAATTAAAAATAGTTTTTAACTTGTTCTCTCACCCTTCAATTATAGCAGTTTTAGGATATTTTACATTAAAAAATACTGAAGCAGCAGTGGTAGATGTGGGAATCTTACTTCAGGTATTATGTAATGCCATTGTATTTTGTTATTCATAAGCCATTGCAGCACATCAGGCTGATTCACATTAGAGATTAACAGAAATATCTGACAAGATGCATCATGTCTGTTGTATGGTCAGTATGGAGCCATTAGTGTGTGACGGGTTTAAGTGCAAAGCATTTTAAAAGAAACATCCATAGTAGCACATTTTAAAAGAATTAAATACAATAGCAAGGCTACATTTAAAATAGAAAATGAATTTTGTTGCAAAAAGTTAGATACAGTATATAAAGGCATTTGACTTGCTTCAATTTGTTGGGAAAAAAATTTTCAGCTTGGAGAGAATTTCAGTTTAGCAATCCTTCAATTTTGTAACAAGTACAAAACGTACCATAGCTAAATATGCATCTGCTTGCTACTAATGCTTTTTGAAAAATGCTCAATTTAGATGTAGCGGGGAAATGTGGGAAGAATGGCAGGATAGCACACACATTAAAGAATCTATTGACCAAATCCAAAAAATGCTAGTCAGGACAATCTTTTTTACAATAACATTTTAAAATTAGTGACCCTTCATTTCATATGCATTTATGGCACCCAGTTTTATTCTATAATGTAAACCAAACTGAAAAGCCTTCACACTCTTGGGTATGTATATGCAATTTTGTGCCCTCTGCCACAGCCACCCAAAAGCCATCTAACACCAAAGATACTGAAAATAAAATTCCAAAATCAGTGCACATTTTCTAAATCCCCACAATATACCAAAAAAAAAAATTGTCTGCTGCTTTAAATCTTCCTAAAAGACCAAAAAATCCCCTGAGTGGGGTGGGTGAGGGAAATCACAAAAACCCCAGTCAGCAGGCCACTCCAGTGGCTTGGCACCATCCATCAAGGTTCACCGTACTCAGTTGCAGACTATATCCAAAAAGGTAGCAGCTACCTTGAGAAAACATTCTCCACTATAAAAAGAGAAATAGTTCTGTATACAAACCTATCCATTAAAAGGAGCAGGGAGGATGCTGCCATAACTTCTGTTGCTGATTTAATCCAAAGTCAACTGCTGGCCTTGAAATGTCTCACAATCCTCTCATAGTCAAATCCATACAGCTTTAATGTTCTACCTTCAAAGACGCTTTTGAAAGTAAATACTGTGGGACTCAAGGATCTCTGTCTGTAAGAAGGGCCACTGTATCAACAGGAAAAAGGAAGGGCTCAGGCTGTGTAGCTGTCAGTGGGTGGGGTCAAATTAGGTAATTACTTACCCCTGGACACGTGTGTGAAGGCTCAAATTACAGCCTCCCTTCCCAGCAGGTGCATGATACTGAATCCATACAGTTCCCAATTCCTCAAATTCCCAAGACAATTTGTTAACTGCAGTATCACAGAACTGGACTCCAAGACCCATGTGCACACTGGGCAGTTCATTTTATTTTAAAAGCAGCACAACTGAGGTTTACTCAGCTAGCTTATGTAAATCCCTGCTTCCAGGTATTCCATACCTTTCATCAAGTTGTGTATTTTTGCCAGAAATGCTGGTCTGGATACTAAACATTGCAGTAGCAATCATTCATGGGGATTGTGATTCAGTTTCTCTTCTGAAATACCCCATGAGAAATACAGGGCATTTATACATGTGCTCTGGAGGGCGGGGAGGGAGGCTTTTAATTGGAGAAGCTCCAAGAGCCACTTTAATTAAAGCACCTGGAGCATCACATGCATCAACATCTCTGAGCTGAAAAACGGCAGCAGAGGTGCTTTAACTACAGCTTGTTCCGCAAGCTTTAGTTAAAGCGCCCCCACTGCCATTTTTCAGCATGCGGACACTGATACATGTGATGCTGGAGAATGCTGGAGCATAGTAATTACCACGCTTCAGCAGACTCAATTAATCAAGTCTGCTCCGACACACGAATTACAGTGCATTGGAGCAGCCTTACTGCTCATCTATAGGCACCCACATAAGTCCATTTGCGTGAGTGTGAGTTGTCCCTCCCCGCCTTCTCAGTACTTAAAATTAAAAGTACTATAGTTTTACTCTGCAAGTGGAAATGTAACACGTTATGTGTTTTAGAACACAAGAAATGCACACACTCACACAGAATATGCTCAATGCAACGAAACAATCATTCCAATGCTGAAAGAAGAGCTTTATACTTTTTCATAGACATAACTGAATGTAAATGAGCACTGTCAATCTTCAGACTCTCAACAGTCAGTACAGATGCAAGGTTATAATGAAGGCTACACCTTAATATTAAACTGGCAACCCTGATTCTCTTTCACAGTTAATTGTACTTTGTTATTGGCAGTTACCCAAAATTAATTTGTAACAGCAAAGCAGTTACCCTGTTCCAGTGGAAATCGCTCCCCCCCCCTTCCTTTTGATGAATATGAGTGTACCTACTTGGGACAGGAAATTTTAATTAATCTTCCAGTAATCATTCCAAAGGAAAATAACTGGACTTGTTATATGAAGTACTGAGTTGGGGAAAAAAAAGATAACCATTTGGATGATACAGCAAGTTAGAGCAAAGTGACTGGGGGAAAACAGAAACGAAAAAGCAGACCTCACAGGGCAAGGTTATAAACCCCAAAAGCGGGTCAAAAAGAAATATCAAGATCACCAGCTTTTTAGGAGATAGAAAAGGGCAACACACGGTGAACCCTCCTGAAGGAGACCTCGAATCTTTCCGATAACGGCAAAACAGGTCTCTTACCCCCTATGCCTATGGAACCAACACAAAACACCTATTATTCTTTATACACTAAAAACACTAAATTCCTTATATTACAATTAAGGAAACATTATTGAAGAGAGCTAGAAAGCATGGAAAACCAAAATTGGAGAGGGGGAAGGAAATCCCTTCCCTGAACAACATTATTGAAGTTGCTGGTTAGGAGTATCATTAAGAGCATAAAAAGTTTCCCACAATACAGGTAATGCGGCAACCAAAGCACAAATACTTCGGTACTCTGCACCTGCTGCATAACTGGCAAAAGCCATGGCTTCCAGGATCCGCATATTGCAAAAAACTCTCTTAGCCAAATTCAATGCACTCCCTTTGGGGAACCTTCATGCAACATTACAAAACATGTGTGACCACTCACTCCAGTAGTCTATCTGTTCTACTCTCACCCTTTAGCACCTTTCTAAATCCTGTCCATAGTTAGTGTCACACCCCAGAGGTCAGCAAGATTGAGCTCTACGTAGTTTCAGCAGTGTTTCTGTGGCTGACAGCTTTGCCTGTTCCAGGATGCAAGGAGCTGGACCCTGGCCAGGCACCCTGGAGCTACGCCTACACCACAGCCAGGTGACAGGAGGAAGTGAGACACTGAGGTGTCTGTGACCACGTCATAACTTCGCCTTCCCTCAGATGAGAGCTGGATTGTTCCTCATTTGCAGCTCCAAGAGTTGCTAACCATTGTTACATGCTAACTAATCACAGCCTCCCTATCCTGTCCTAATATTTACTTGGAGTTGATTCTCATGTTTAAGATACTTTTCATTCGACTTACTAATAATTACTCATCAGGGTCACCTCCATCTTTCCTAGATTTAAAGAGAGCGCTGCAAATCAGCACCGCGCTTATACCACAGGATTCCAGTCATAGTTAGCTCATCAGCAAAGGGGCAACAATGGCATGAGCACACTCTGGAGTAGAAAGACCTGAAGAGCCCAATATTTCTTGATGACCAGCTACTACAATTTCCTTCACGCTGTTAACCTTGTAAGCTCAAAAAAAAAAAAAAAAAAAAAAAAAAAAAATCAATCAAAGTCAACTGGCTTGCCAGTGTAAATCATTGCCCACTGACCAGAGGGCAGGCTATGTACAGGAGGGACTTTACACTGCATCACCACACACTACTTTCTCCTGGCCGGCCCCCCAGCTTCTTCTCTCCCATCCCCCATCTTTTCTACGCCTTATTCTTTTCCTCACCCCTTCTATCTCAGGATAGGAAGATGTAGTATATTAGGACTTCTTGCACAAATAATACTGGAAACAGGCATGTAAGCTGTCACTAGGGTGGTGGCAACATGCTGCAAGGGGAAAGAGCAAGGAGTAGGATGGGAAGTGGAAGAGACATAAACCA
This sequence comes from Alligator sinensis, assembly GCF_000455745.1. Taxonomy (NCBI): domain Eukaryota; kingdom Metazoa; phylum Chordata; order Crocodylia; family Alligatoridae; genus Alligator; species Alligator sinensis. The sequence continues at coordinate 2,805,109 of NW_005841871.1, forward strand.
CCACCACGTGCCCAGGAGGACATAGCAGGGCAGGAGTGGGCAATTATTTTGGCTGGAGGGCTGCTTAATGAGTTTTGGTGAGCTGTCAAAGGCTGCAAAAGGTAGCCCTACCCCTTGACAAGTATCCCACCACTTGATCACTATCTTGGGACCAGAAATCCCACCCCTGACCCCTAAATCTTATCACCAGAAGTGCCTCCCTTTGCCCCCAGGAGTACTCCTTTTGGGAGGGGGCTTTGCCATCCTGGAACCAGAAAAAAAAAATCATATACTAAAAATCAAACATCTACTATAAAATATTTTAATCTTATTTCAAGAAACATTTTTGCCCTGATTTATGTGCATTTGCATAGTATATATAGAGGTGACTGCATAATAGCTCAAAATAAAGTCTTACTCTTGTATATTGTGTGTGGAGGAGGGTATGAGTGTGTGTGGGGTTTATAGGAGGTATGTGACAGGGACCGGGTATAGGGTGGGGTGGGGTGTGCTTGTGGGCCCCCACAGCCCCCCCATGGTGCACGGCCTCTGCCAGCAGCAGCAGCAGTAGGCGGTCCCTCAGGGTGCTCATGGTCCGTGGCAGACAGAGCTAACCAGCTGTAGTTCCAGGAGCCATCAGGCCAGGCCAGCTTCATGCCACCAGGTTGGGTTCCCGGCACTGCAGCTGAGAGCCATGGGAGCCACGTGCAATTGGGAAGGGCCAGGGCAGATGGGCTCTGTGCCTCCACATGTGGCTCCTGGCTAGAGTACTGGGAGTCCCATGTGGAGGCATGGAGCCAGCCCAACCTGATGACGTGTGGCTTCCCACAGGCTCCTGGCTCTCCAGCTGGTGGGCTCTGGCTGCTGCGGGCCATAAGCACCCCAAGGGCCCGCTACCTGCTGCTGGTGGCAAGGGCTGTAAGCCATTGGAGAGACTTGGGGGGTGGGGGCAGAATCCCCCACATGCACACCCCACCATACCCACACACACAACCCTCCCTATACACACATGCACAGCCCCCACTGCTAGCAGCAGCTGGAAATGGACCCTCGGGGTACTCATGGTCCAGGGCAGGCAGAGTACCGGAAGCCACGGGGTCCCCACACACTATCAAGCTGGACCAGCTCCATGCCTCCATGTGCGATTCCTGGCACTCCAGCCAGGAGCCGCATGTGGAGTCACAGAGGCCACCTGGTCCAGCCTGATGGCATGTGGTTCCTGCAGCTCACAGCTGCTGTGCTGGAAGCCACATGTAGCGGCATAGAGCCGGCTTGGCCCAGCCTGGCCCAATGGCCAGCTACACTGCTGACAGACCCACCCAGTGGCATGGAGCCAGCCTGGCCTGGATGGATTGTGCACAGCTCCCCACTGGAGTGCCAGGAGCCCTGCACCATCAGGCCAGGCTGGCTCTGTACCTCCACATGGGATTCCCAGCACTCCAGCAGGGAGCTGGGAGGCACAGAGCACATGGAGGCACACAGCTGCCACAGCACAGCTCTATGGTAGGCAGCTCCCAGATGCAGTACCAGGAGCCCTATGTGGGGGCATGGAGCCAACCCAGCTTGGCTCAATGGTGCATGGCTCCTGACTGAAGTGCTGGGAGCTCCACGTGGTGGCATGGAGCACACACAGATCCTGTGGCTCCTGGCTGCAGTGCTGGGAGCTGCGCATGATTGGGCTGGGCCAGCTCTGTGCTGCCACAGGTGGAGGCACAGAGCTGGTGCAGCCCACTGGCACACCGCTCCCTGTGGCTCCCAGGCAGAGTCCCAGGAGTCGCATATGCAGCGTGGAGCAAGACAATTGCCCACGGCTCCCCCAGTTCCCCCAAATTTCTCCCAATGGAAATCCCTGGGGCCCTTACTTTAACTTTCACTTGTAGGGAGAGAGGGCTGAGAATAGCCACAGGGTCGCCAGACAGAAGCCTCTGCCTGGTAAAAGCTTCCCGTCTCCAGCCCCCTACCTTGGGGTCAGGACTGGCGGGTCAGGCCAGGCTGGGGTGGGGGTTGGCTGCTTAGCAACAGGAGCCTGAGCTGCTGTTGCACCTCCTGCAGCCAGCGCCTCTGAAAGCCTGGACCTCCCACTGGCTTTCAGGGGGCAGCTGCAGGTCACTAGTAACTGTCTTCTGGAGGGGTCCCGCAGGCTGGATAGAAAGGCCCAGTGGGCCCCATCTGGTCCATGGTCTGTATTTTGCCGGCCCCTCTAGTAGGGTGTTAATTCTGACTCCTTATTCAGAATTATGTAGCAGACTATCCAGCTCCTACTGCAACCTTGAATGAACTTATTTGAACTTTGTTACATGCACCTTGAAAACCCTAGAAGGGGCTTTTGGAGTCCTTGCTTAGACTGAAAGACAGAAGCCTAACTGTGAGAGGACGGCTGCAAAAGTAAATGGCAAAGCAGTGATGGGATTTCTGTTTCATATTCTAATAGCCTGCCTGGTACATTCAGCAAGTAGCAATAGTACGTTACACCCAAACCAAGGAATGATCTACCTGCCTGTACAAATGATAGGCCTGTTTCATTGATAGCAATGGATTCTGGACAAAACCCTTGCTCATAGGTTGGAAAAATTACTCAGATTATTCAAGTAATTCAAGTCAGATTTATGGCATGGATCAGACAATTCATCCCTTTACTTCACTACTGAAGTACACAAAGGAACTTTTGGCAGCAGTACTATTAAACATTGAGAAGAAATCCTTCAATAGTAAGAATACCCTGAAAGATTTCCAAGGTATTAAAAGAACAGGATTCAACAATCAGCTTCTGAATGGGATAAACTGCTTCATGCTAACCCTTTCTCCTGAGGAATCAGACTTCAGATACATGTTTCAGAGCCATTCATTAGAGAAGAACAAGGCAGGACTGCCCATTATTCCTGCCGCTCCTTGACATATTGCTGGAACTGCAGGCACTGGCAACCTGCAGCTGTGCCAATATAACAGGTATCAGAACTACTCGCACAGAATTGAGGATGTTGTTACGTGCAGCAATTCTGCTCTCAAACCCAACAACTTCAGTGAGTTTAAATCATGTTTGAACTCTTGTCTGGATACAATATTAACTGGCACAGAGAGGTGTGGAGATTAACTAAACACACATACCAGACCTTGCTTAATTAGTGGAATGTCCAAGGGTGGCCAATGTCATTAAAGTAACTAGGAATTCTAATCCCCAGAGATTTAAAGCAAACAGTTAAAATCAATTTAGACCTGATTATGATAAAAAGCACTAATGATCGAGGTAAATGGGAAAACCCCTGCCTTAGCCTTCAAGTAAAAAATTAACTTCAAAATTAACTTCAAAATCTACACTACCAATATCAGTATATGTGCTTAGGTAAACCTATCAGTATTAGAGGTGCACCGATACATTGGTCCAATATCAAATTGGTACTGATATAAAGAAAACTGGCTGTATCGACTATCGACCCAATGGGGCCAATAATTTGGCCAATAAATGCCTGTGCTGCACACAGCTGCAGCACAGCACTCAGGGAGTGAAGAGCAGAGCCCAGCAGCCAGGAGAGCTGCCTCCAGCTGGTAAATCTGGTGTGGTAGAAGGGAAGGGGGGAGGGAAGGACCATGA